>NW_026923728.1:95000-218442 GCF_032062105.1 Saccostrea cuccullata | reverse complement strand
TGGTTTTTAATTGCCTTTTCGAAATGTATGTTTATATTTTCTTGAACACGTAGTTCAGGTCAATCTATGATCATGTTAATTAATGGACTTCAAAAAACAAAGTTCTTCAAAGGTAAGGAAAACGAGCAATATCGCTTGTGCATTTAAATGGACTAAACTTTGTTTACATTCGTGATCACGTGTTCGGCCAGGGAATTCACCTGGCAATTGTATTCACCGGTAGTACAACAAAGGAATTAATACAGACGCAAATCGCTTTTGCAGTATGACTTTCAGAAACCTAGACTTCCGCCGTTTATTTAACAAATGAATTGTTTGTCATTATGAGCATGTAAAAATGCTTTTCATTTACCGTAAGATTTTCCTTTTTTTTCAAGCGTAAAATTCCAGTAGTATTCGTAGTAACCCATAATGCAATACTCATTCAGCTGATTGGTCAGTTAAAATCAAGCTGGTGCCCAATTTGCTAATCCGACGCCAAAAAAATATAGTCCCGGTTCCCATTCAAAAATATTTGTCCAAAAAGAAATTTTAATTCATGACTGCAGACTTGTACTATAGAGAATATTTATTTAAGTTTGAATAAATGTAAAAGAGATCGATTGATTAAAGTACATTTCTACAGACATTATCAGCTGATTCTAGGGTGGTAAAAACTGAAACGCAACATAACTTTTCTGTTTACCATGTCTCCACGCGCTAGTCACTTCCTAGCCAGATTTCCGTGAATTATTTACCCTATCTCGCTTAAGTCTCGCTAACTCTCGCCAGAGCCACTGCCAGAGCTACTCTGAACTCATCGGGTTTTATAATTTGCAGAACACCGAAAAATAAAAGGTTCCGAACACATTAGTAGGGGTGAATATATTTTGGATTGACTTCATTTATAGGTTAGTAGAGTAGTCGCAAAAGATCCAAAAATAGGGTATTAAGGCCATCCATTATTTGTATCGTTTGATTGGACTTTTGGCATTGTTACTGTTCTTTTCACTTCATTTAATTAAGTGAGTAAAAAATAATTCATTACATACAGGTGAGATTACACCAACGCACCATGTTTAGCCCATGCAGTTAATTTTGCTTTGGTTTTATCCCCATTCGGCACGGTTCAAACTTCAATAGAAAGGATTGAACAACAAATAGTGACAATAAATATCTCTCAGACATCCCTCAGTTGATTCGATACGCAAGACCATGCTCTATTTATGAACATTTTCTAAAACGAGGAAATTTCTTCACAAAAAAGTTGTGTACAAAATATAAGTAGCCGGTATTTTGTAAGTTCTATGATCGATTAAATGACCTTGTCAGTAATTACAATCTATGTTTAATTCAAGTACTGATTGCGCAATTTTCTGATCATGTCAATGAGCACATTTTGCATACCAATTGCTGGGCAATTTTCTGACCATGTCAAGGAGCACCTTGCGGGTGTGACCGGTCGACAAGGGATGCTCACTTCTGCATGGCACCTGAACCCACCTCTGATGTTTTAGAGTTTCTTGTTTGCCCAGTGCCTGATTTGTTTTGTTTAAAGAATTTAATACCTTGAAGTTGTTGCTATTTCCACATATTTCTTTTGAACAAATCACTCTCAATTAATGGCTTAATCCTGGTCCATATAAAGACTTCACACAGATTGGAGAGTAGATTGGTTTAAAAGAATTTCTAATATTAACTGGATAGCATACAATAAAGCACCGATCCAATTTGAGGAAAAAAATAACCAATAATAAAAGGCCAAATAGCAACTGTGAACAACGTCCATCTTCTTTTTGTTTTTGTTTTTTTTTTTTTTTAGATTTTTAAAGCTCCCTTCCCTTCCCCCAACCAATTCTATATTTTGGCCCCAGTCAAATACAAACGGATATTTATTGACTGAACTAAACTTGAATTCATACAATATGTAAAAGCTTTAAAAGTTTGTTATCCGTTTCTTTCCCTGTGCATGCATGATGATGACTTTTTTGTTAAATTTCAACCCTTCTAAATTAGGACATATTTTTTTTGCAAATGTATAGGATAAAAGCTTTCAAAAGTACAGTCATGATGTGTCATGCAAATATGAAAGCATCCTCAAGACGTGCATTTTTCAATTGAAAGGGATGTATAAATATACATTCATATTTCTTGCTGGAACATTCAATGTGTGATGAAAACATTTTTTAAGAAATAACAAACATATTTATTGAAATTTTTTACAAATATTTTTATCAATTGAATAATACAGAATACAATTCATGATTAATTTTCATGTTTATAATTTTTCATGATCATATTCAAAATGTAATATTTTTTTTTATTTTTCAAGACGCTTTATTTTGAAAATCCGAAATTGAAATCAGTTCCAAATTGATGGGGGTTGTCACAGTCTGAAAATAAAATTTAAATATGTGTCATTAGAAAGAAAAGAAATTATGATGACCAGACCAGAAATTCAACCAGCGATTAGACCCGTATAAACTTCACTTATGTTTTTGAAAATTTTATTTAAAAAAAACAAACCTGTTTAAAAGTTAATATAGAGTATATTATTTTGCTTTAATATTTTTTTGTACATTGTAAGCCAGACCCATGTGGTTTTAATCTTCTTCCTCTTTATGTTTGAGATTCTGAGCTCCTTCTTCTCGAAGTTCTCTTTTATCCACACCTTAAAAAATATACTTAAAACTGTGACATTATTACATTGAATATGACCGTCTAAAAATACCAAAGTTCAATATAAATAATTATGAAACAGCAGAATATTATCGATCAACAGTCCACTATCATTGAGCAACAGTACAGTTATATTAAATTAACTCAGCGTCATTTTACTTTACGTAATCAAATAGTTTATAATTTTACCTTTCAGAAAATATGTAGGTTGCTTTATGTTAAGATGACTAGAAAATGTCGAAATATCTATTCAAAAGTTTTTAGTCGATTTAGCTGTAAAACGCAAAATCTCAGGTAGTTAAAGGGTTAACATACTCGCTGGAAAGGGCTGCAAAAGGGAAATTTGAAAATGTGCTAACATGATATATAAATTCCAAAAAACTATTTAATTTTGAGGCCGTTATTAGGTGCTTTACCTCCAGCATTATGCCATGTTTCTGCAGCTAGTACATGTTTAAGCCCTAGCACGAAATGGTTCCAAAATCCTTATATATGTTAATGTATAATTGTAAGAAGAAAACAGCTTAAATACAGTTATTGAAAAATGATTTCACCTTTGTAATGCAAACATTGATTTTCAAATTATATATCTGTGTTTTCATCTCTTATACGTCAATATAACAAAATAACACAGATTACCCCAAAATGACCCCTTTAATTTTAACGTAAATATCCCACATGATTAGATAATGTTTTCATTGTATCAATGTGTAAAACAATTACATTGACGCGCTGTTTGACGAATTGAGGTATCCATTGACAAAGCAGGAAATCTGGAAAGATGTTTTCCTGTGGTTGGGATCGCTATTTACTATTGCTCCTGCTCATTCTAATGAGTTCAGTCTATGGATTAAGATTGTTTTCCTGTGATTGACATCACTGTTTATCCTTTACTATTACTCCTTTTCATTCTAATGAATGATCCCAATCAATTGATTGAGATGTTCTGCCTACAGTCCAGACGAGGAAGTAATGGGGAGGTCTACGAAAGACTACCTCTATTACCAAAATACGGTACGTGTATTCTCTTTAGCACCCAAACCTGTAGAGGAGGTCATTTTCTTTTACTTAAATTCGGTACGTGTATTCTCTTTAGTATCCAAATCTGTGGAGGATTTGACAGATGTCATTTACAATATATTTTGCAACTGAACTGCAAATCTTCTGATGTTTTCTATGGAATAGAATGTAATCTGTGTGGACTTATTTATGTCGGTGAAACAAAGGGATCGCTTAACAGAAGAATATCAGGTCATCGATTTCAAATAAATTATGGTGGTCAGCAGTTTTTATATAAACATTTTAATTCACCTGATCATTCTATTTTATCAATGAAAGTTAGAATTCTCGAAAAGATTTATCACCACACAAATAGTCCGTCGTTGAGTACACCTTTCCGTAAATAACGAGAAGAATTTTGGATTAGGAAGAAAGGGACAGCCTTTCTCTATGGATGTAATGACAATGTCGATAGTGTTGGAAATCTTTCAAGCCCGCAGTGTAATAATGTAAATGTGATGGGACTTTTTAACAATACTCAGAGACGTAAGCGTAGTCATGGACATCGTTCGTACAATAAACTTGCAATACACGACGTCTCTTTTGATTCCTTACTACCTTATGTAAATCAATAGTTAGGTCTACATCATATTCGAACAAAACTTTACTCTGTCCCTTTGAAACTTTTAAATAGTCTTCTTGAGAAGACCAAGGAACATCCAATTTTAGATTCCTCGACACCTAAATATAGGCTCGGATCTGTGATTATGGATATTGCATATCATAGGCTTTTTAAACCCGCATGTTTCACGGAAGAAAATGCAGCTAAAACAATCCGTCTTTTCCGTAAACTTCAATATGCCAATAAAGGAATTAACGCGGTTAAAATAAGTAATATTCTTAATCACAAAAGGGTCCAGTCTTGTATTCCACCATATTTCAAGTTAAAGACTACACCTTGTATTTCCTACAAATATACATCGTCCATTGCTTCCAAACTTTTCAATTACAAAAACACTTTACATGGCCTGGATATCGACTATCTGAAAAATAATCCCCCTTCGTGTTCATGTTCTTCTTCGCCCTATAACTATAGTCCTGCTGGACACGTTATTACAGGTGACGTAAATATAGTTCGTAATGAGGACCTTAGATCACTTATTTTAAAATGTCCTAAATATAGGGAACCCCGATCCTTCAACTGGCGTCGGAATTCATAAATAGTATGGATTCTGTTGAAAATTACGCCAGACGATGGGCCAGATATGAAAAAGAAGACGTTGACACCTTGTCAGAATGGATTAAATGTATCAGATCCATGTTAAAGTCACGTATTACAAGATTGAGGGGCAAAATGAAAACCATCTATCCTTCTGTGTTCAATAAACCAGAAATGAAAAAAGAATTAGATAGGTTAAACGATCAGTACACACTTGTTCCTGCCGACAAAGCAGGTAACAACATTGTCTTCGTTTGTAAGGCTCATTAAATTGTATTTAAGAATAACCTGGATTTAATTCTACAAGTGGTAATCCTACTTAAACTCATACTTTCCTTTCTAAGGAAGAAATTCTTCAAAATCACATGTCAGTTTTGAATACTTTTAATATTCCACAGAGCCAAAATGAATTTGAACTGCCTTATATATATAGGATTCCGAAACTTCATAAGAATCCTTACAAACAAAAATACATTGCAGATTCCAGTAAATGTTCAACCAAGCCTCTTTCGTTACTTCTCACTAAAATATTGACAGAAGTGAAGGAAAAACTTCAAGAGTACTGTACAACTATATATTCAAGAAGTGGTGTAAATCAGATGTGGATACTTAAAAATTCTAAAGAACTTTTGGACAATTTGAAATCACAAGACTTTACAAAAATCAACAGCTTAAAAAGTTACGACTTTTCAACTTTATACACAACAATTCCCCACGACAAATTAAAATCCAGGCTTTTTGATATCATTGACAGCTGCTTCTTCAACAAAAATGGAACTCGTAAATTTACTTACCTTGTCATTGGTCATTTGAATAATTATTTTGTTAAAACAGATTCTGATTGCACACATAATTACTCTGAAGTTGACATCAAGAAGATGCTTGAGTTTCTGTGACAATATCTATGTGGTTTTTGGAGACCAGGTATTCCAACAATCTATTGGAATTCCCATGGGTACAAATTGCGCTCCGTTATTAGCAGACTTATTTTATATTCATATGAAGCAGAATTTATGCAAAATCTAATGCGTGAAAAGAAGAAAACACTTGCTGTGGCCTTCAACTTAGATATATCGACGACGTATTGTCAATTAATAATGATAATTTCCATTCCTACGTCGACACGATATATCCTGGTGAGCTTGAGATAAAAGATACCACAAAGTCCGACACTTCTGCTTCATACTTGGATATTTTACTTGAAAAAGACACTAATGGTAATCTAACAACCAAGCTATATGATAAATGTGATGACTTTAACTTTTCTATCGTCATCTTCCCTTACTTATGCAGCAATATACCTTCATCACCTGCATACGGAGTATATATATCTCAGTTGATTCGATACGCAAGAGCATGCTCTACGTATGAACAATTTCTTAAACGAGGTAAATTATTGACAAGCAAGTTGATGAAACAAGAATATCAACAGTCTCGTGATGTTTCGGAGGTCAGTGTTTTCTGCTCTTATTTTGTATATTGTTTAATTGACGTTGAAATTGAATACTGTTCGTTATTTCCATATCCTTCCTTTAGAGCCACCAGAGTGTAAACAAAAATCAATTGAAAAAAAGTTGAATTTGGGCAGCCCTTCCAATTATTAAACTTAAATCGGTATCTACTTTTACGGGTTTGGGTTATCTTGAATATGGTTTTTATAAATTTAAATCACAATGATATCGTGTGATACCGCTATAGTTGTGGATGTAATAATTTAGAACAACAGCATGTTTAAATCACAAAGAATGTAGTCTAATTGTTTAATGAGTGAAGCTGCTCTGTGTATTGTTCAGAAGTAAAACACAATGCGCCACTATTTCATGTTGCTCCAAAATTAAGTTTTACTTTCATAATAAAAACGATGCGTTAACTTCTTAAATATCTTGCATAATTGTGATTTTTACATCAATTAATTAGGCTCAGGTTCTTCTGAACAAGGTTACACACTTAATCCCTGGGGATTCACTGCATACAGTAGAAAAAAAGTTCTCTTATATAAGAATGGCATTTTACATATACCTATGTCTTACCCGAATAATAAAGCGTATTCAATTTGGCATAAAATATGCCTAAATAACTGCCAATAAAAACACCATCTCGAATCTGATGGGATAATCATTAAAATATCTATTCAGAATACGGAAAATATGTGGACTGACAGACTTACAGACAGACAAGCCGATAGACGTAGTAAATACTATAGATCACCAAGAAATTCTTATAGGTCCTATTTATCTTTATGAATTCCTTTAAAAAGAATAGAAATTAATTTCAATTATTTTTCCAGAATGCATTGCAAATTTAATCTTCCCGAACCAGTAGTAAAATTTAAAAAATTCGTACTTAAATCACCATGCTTTGCTGCTTATTTACGTTTGAACCACATGAGGTTGTGTTTCATAATAACAATAACTTTTTTAAGTAGGTCACTACCATTTAACTTACAAAAGAACATCGATTTAAAGAAGAAAGATCAATGCAACGGGATATAGAAAATTGATACATAAGTAGAATACTGTATGGGGGATTTATTTCACGGGTTGTAATTTTCACGTTTTTCTCGTTTTTGACACGATCGCGGTTTCTTGAATTCGCGGAATCGGTATATAATAAAAGTTACCTCTATTGTCTCTAACCCTAACCCTAACCCAGTAAACTCAAGTTTATCATGCATAAGAATATGTTAAGAATATCAAAGGTCATATCACAAGTTGTTTGCAGATGTTCTACATCGTGTTTAAAATCTGCAAAAAAGACCCCTAATATGGAATGTTAGAAACGAAAACCTATTATCTTTAGTTTATAAAAGTTGACTTGAAATCCTACTTCAATATTCATAAAACTAATTTCAGATGAAAATCAGATGTCTTCGCTCTTTTGCGGACTTCTTTGCCAGTTATTCGTTAATATACACAACAGGGAAACTCAATATCATAGTTTGTCAGATTTTGTTTATATTTAGGCAACGTTGTGATAAACATAATCAAGTAATTGATTGATTTTATGTTGTTTTACGTCCCATTCGGTAACTTTTCACTCATAAAGAGAGGTCCTCATATACTGCTGAAGGGCTTCAACATTTTGACCTTTACCAGCACTCAGGACAATTATGGAAATTATGATTATCGTGAACAGGGCTGTCGTAACACGGGGCATCTATTCTTAAAATATCACCCAAACAACCAGCCAATTTTCACTTCAAAGTGCAGAGCGCAAGGCGAAGGAACAGTTGCTAACTATTTGTTTTAGGTCAGTCGCAACCTAGATTCGAACTCACGACCTCCCAATTCCGGAACCAGCGCTAAACCAACTGACGTACCTTGAACGGTATATTAACTGGCAAGTTGATGAAAATGTTTCTATATATAGCGTTTGTAAATGTTTTACGTGTTACTTTCAGTTGTAAGAATTCGACAGTATGGCCTTAACTATTTGTGATATTGACAGAAGGTTTGATAGGGTCACGTGGGAGAAAACGGACAGAAAATAGGAACCAACAACCCGAAATTTCACATCTTTCTGGATCTTCCAAACGCAGTCTCATTGGTTATCCATGATGTCACAATCAATGACAGCGCCACCTATCAATGCATATTGAAGTCTGGAAGTAAGATGGAGAGAAGTGAACTTACTGTACTTGGTTGGTACATATGTTATTACGTCATATATAACAATACGATTTGTTTAAATAATGTTTAAATATCTCATTGCTGTGGTAACATGTAATTGGTGTTCATTCTCCCTTCCTTTTAGAATTTTGTCCAATCAAATTAATTGGACCCGCATTCCAAATAAGGACAGAATTAACAAAATTCGATCACGTCTGACACATCAACCCTACCTTTCAACGAATTGGCGCAGTCGGAACTACGTCAAGTATGACGTAATTATTACCACAGTTAAAACAACAGAACACATCAATAAAGGTATGTTTACGTCCAACCTTATTTATCACAGCAATAGAGGCATAATACGTACTTAATAAACACCATCAAGACGTTTTTATAGACTTGCTCAAGTCTCTATGTTTTATTTTTTTCATAAATATATTTTTTAAATTCTTTGTTTTTGTATCTGTATGCTGTCCACCGGTCTCTGTCATAGTTTAATGTTATCAAACAAAGAGAGTCTCTTTGTTTGACATTATCAAAAATAAGAGAGAGCACTATAACATAGAGACTTAAGCAAGTCTGCGGTTTTTTAATATAAGATTAGACGAGACTAGTAACTTCCTCATACATTTGTTATATGCATCCTCATATCATTAATGGGCTCTTTGTAATACAAATTGATTATTGTCACTATCATTTCAAAGAACAGGAGATATTGTTTAATTTAAATTTGTATTAATCTTTTCTTTGATTTCTAACTGTGGAAGGCAGTATTAAAAGATTAATTTTCCGAATTGCTCTTTTTTTCAGATAATAATAAACTTTATATCCAGTACATGATTCTCATATATCTTTAGATCCTCTCTGTCACACCACAGAAACAGCCATCACAAGAAGTCTACACTACGGCGTCCTCTTAAGTAAGAACTCTAAGCCTCGCTGGAATGCCCTCAAAGGCCCGTCCTTAATCAACGATATTTATCAGCGATTCCATAACACGACAATACATACAAGGACGCCCCAGGAATTTAGGAAAAAGTGCAAGGCATTATCAACTCTCAAGTGTTCCGAAAGTCACGTGACCTTTGCCTCTGATGAGGTAGATTTTGCGACTCTTTGGACATTCTTACAACATGGAAGCATTACATGCAAGATGGAGGCGTTGTTTGAAAGTCAAAATTTGACGATTCTGAGTCGATAGTTCAGGAGCGACAGGTACACCCCAGGGAAGAACGAGCAGTGTGTCTGTTTACCGAAAATTTATAGCGAACAATCGAAATCTAAAACTGTAGAATTCAGAACATGTCAGAGCAAATCACAACATGTTTGAAAAAGATTAAATGGCTTAAAAAAATAAAGTGACGAATGTATAAAAGACCTTGCAGTTTCCTTTTTTTCAAATGATCACATATGCTTATCCATTTGAGTCTAATATTTATCCTTAAATTAAAATGTTATTGTTATATAGTTTAAACTAAAAACAGACTTTGTTTCAACAAGAAACATTATTTAACAATGTAAAACATGTATAAGAGGAAACATTTGAAGAATAAAGATATAAATTCACCATGTTCAGTACTAGTTTACTTAAAGATCTAGGTTCATTTTATGCATAAAATGGCCCTGTACTTATATCAGTTATTTAACTATCACCCTCTTTCCCATTTCATATGTCAAAATAAAGTTGACACTTGACGCTTTCAATTCCTATAATAAAATTTCTTTTTAGAATCCAGATATTGAAAATAGACTTTGGGAAAGTGAAATGTTCTTGAGATATGCAGAAAGTATGCGTATTTGACTATTTTGAGCAAAGAATTTAAATGTGAGCACAGCCTAAGATCCAAATAATAAAACTTGTTTTTTGATCTTCTGAAACAGATCTTTTATTATGTAATTGTATATTTTGGATCAGAGGTTGTGCTCTTTATGAAAAATTGAAAAAATATCCTTCAAGTACAGACCATTTTCAAAGAAATTAACAGGCTATAAGGAAAATGACGCAGTTCATGACGTCATAATGCATTGACCTGAGAAAAAAATACGTGATGATTAATAGGCACATGGTCAACAACACTGTGATAGGGTTAGGGTAAGGGTTAGTGATAAATACTGCTTTTGCAACCCAAACACAGCGGTTTCGATTTTTCAGAAAATCTCAGGGACAAATAAGGCCCAAAGTGGCTCTGTAAAAGATAAATAACGAGATGGTGTTGAACAATTTAGGCCCGAGGAGGGGATGTTTTCTTTAAATGTTTCAACACTATCGAGTTATTTATATTACTTAAAAAAATTCCGTACTTTGGGCCCCAAAGAAATATTTACCCATTCAAATAACCATCTGGCTGTTATACAATAGGATGTAGCCCATTTAAATATCCAACTGTGACACAAAACAATATCCTAATCAAACACCCCTTTCATTCATGGCTTAGTGAGCATGAAACTACATGGTGCTGATATCATTTCAATCCTTTTCATTGCACTGAGCAGTCATGAAATCAGACGAAGAATATTTTTAAATCCAAAATAAATTAGAGAGGTTTGGATAGTGTTTTGAATACTTTTGAAAGCTGAAAAACCGACACAATTTTGATTTAAGATTGAAGATTTGTTATTACATATTAAAAAAACTTCTATGACGACACCAATATTTATTAGTCTACGTATATTCTACCGATTTAATTTAGCACTAGTTGGATATTTTTAAAATCCAACTGGCCATCAGTTGAAAATTCAAATATCCAACTGCCCATCGGTTGGATATCTAAATATCCAACTGAGGTGCATAAATCATAAAACAATGAACAAAAGAGGTAAAACAGTTTCCAGATGTATTTCCAATGCACATGAAATTAATAATCACTCCAAATTTGCCACACTATTAGAATTAATTTCCAGTGCACATAAATAATTGACTCTAAATATTTTATCAATTACCTCTCTCAAAATCAGATTGTCGTCCTCTTATTGCTATATTTATATATTATTCTCCATTTATGTATAGTTTATGAATAAAAAGTTTAAAAATCTTTAAAATCACAGGTTGTGGTGTCATGAACGACAAACTTTATTTTCCAGTGAAGTTTTTAAACGAATTACTATAGATTCCTAAATATACTCGAGGAATTGATTATCGCATAAATTCGCGGGAAGAACCACTCACGCAATAAGTTTATTTATTTTCTTATTTTATGGTGCTGAAATAATGTAAAATCTCTCGATCCATCGTTTACTGAATAATTATAATTTTTCTCGCGATTTGTCGTTAAAGAGAAATTGGCGATAATACCTACTCACCAAATCTTAAGAATCTACAGAAATCCCCTAAAAACGATTGTTTTATAACATAATACATGTATAAACATATGACTGCTGTCACGAGAAAAGGACCCTTAATTAGCGATTTTGGCGGAAAGCAGTCTTCTAACTCAAGTAGATCGCTAAATGTCTTGAATATTATACATTTATAACTAGCACATTCAGATAGCGCTAAATCATATCTATGTTAACTTGTTGAAAATTGAATTTCCGCCAAATATCGTACACGCCAAATGTAATACATTTACAGTAAACAGAATTGTACTTCTTACACTCTTAATCTCAGGGTAACATTCTGAGATTTCTGTATTCTGTGCATTGAACACAGAAAAGGACTTCACAAGAAAGACATGTTTATCATATATTTTGTCTGGATGTCTTACACAGCTTTTTTGCTTTGTTAGACTTTCGTAGTTTTCACTGTACAGCACAAGATCATGGTATTTGAAAATGTAGATTAATGACATGCTTCTCTTTACACTGTAGACACAATTCATGAGAACACTACCGGTCCTTAAACTGAGTGCTAAATCTTTTCAAGTCCATAGAGTCGAGGATCTAGGTCTCTCAGAAAACTATTTCCTGAAAAGAAATTAAAGTGAAAAAAAACTTTAAAAGGAAATATAATCTTCATACAGAATCATCCAATCAATGTACCTTCTATTTTTATAGATTATACAAAAACACATAGAAAAGTAATATTTTAAAACTTAACATTTATCTTCACGTTTAAGGACAAACGATACGATTTTGTCATTGAAGAATTGCTATAATATGTTTACTTGCAAAAGATTGAGATACCGAATGATTCTATTTCACAAAAAACCTTTATAGAAAAATAATTTGCAAATATCACATTTTAGTTTTTCAATGTCAAAAGACAACCATTTTTGAAATCAGAAGGTAATTAAAGTTTAGAATTGCGCCGGTATGTTAAGGTAGAGCAGATAATTCTCGGAAAAGTTAGACTTTTTAAAGACAATTAAGTTTGAAAATTTACCAAGACCGGTGATTAATGTAAATTATTATTAAGGGGGACCTATGTCGTTCTACGTCATAACAGCGGTATTTGAATTTAAAATGGTGACGTTTTTCTATACCTGTTGACTTTCCCTACGTTCTGTGATTTAGGCATAACGTTGTAAATAGTCAATAGCATAAACAATTTTCGAAAAGAAAATTTACTCATTATTTATCATTGTTAGAGTTTTTTTGTTGATTTACACAGTTTGTGTACAGTAGAATTCTCTTCCGTTGGTTCATTGTCAATAGCAATTTCAGCTGTGAAAAGGTACGTCAATAATATGCTGATATAAGTGCAAAAAGACGAGATAAAATTCAGCAAAGAAAGCTGCTTTAATCAGGAAAAGTATGTTAACTAGTAATTTCAACATTAAATTAATTGTTTTTTCTCCATAAAAATTAAATCAAGGTTTAAAAAAATCTTCAATTCTGTATGAAGTTTGTCAGAGGTCAGAGGTCAATAAGTGACCTAATCTCAAGGCGCAATGATATCTACCGGTATACATTATAAAATGACTTGCTCTATACTTGCTTTTCATGTATAAAAATGAACAAAATAAGCAAGATAAAAATTATTTTATTTACAATGTATACCAGTATTTTACACAGTTTTTTGGCTATCAATTCAACCTGTGTACATGGAGAATAAGCCTACCGACTGATACTAGCCTTTGTTTACATTTTTTCTTCACTTTTGTCAGCAGCATAGTCTCTAACGTTTATCTTTATTTTTTGAGTAGACTTTTAGTTAAATTTTCATGATCAATTATTATATTTTCATTAAATTCTACTCATGACAAATGTGTAAATCGTTTACAAACACCTCTGCGTTGTCGTAATTCAATGCAAGCTGTCGCCAGTGTCTCCGTGTTTACATGATAAATATCCCTTTAGTTACTGAAATCGTAGATTGAATGTTTTTGACCAAATTTTATACTTGATTGCAAATTAACTGGCTCAGACCAATGTCTCAATCCATCAGATCCATCCATCCCCTTCCGGCGACCGAAATTCCTCCAATTTTTTATCAGACTTGTGTCTTTTCAGCATCGATTATCAATTTTCACGGATACAAAATATTCCCAGACAACAATCTGTTCACTATTACTGATCACAAATAGCCTTTCACAAAATAATTTCCTCGAAATAGATTCCTTAGCCTAATTCGAAGCGTAACCCAGATAGCAAGACCATGTTGGGCCAACATTGGCAAAAGGTTGTATGGTTGGCGTTGGGGGAACAAAGTTGGGCCAACGTTGGACCAATGTCACAATGCCAACCTTCTCGACCATGACAGAATGCCTATGTTGGCCCAACGTTGGACCAACGTTAGCAACTTCCATTCACTTTACTTCCCAAGGAAGGAGGGATGTTGATATTGGCCCAACGTTGGCCCACTGTTTGTAATACACCCTTTAAGAAAGTGTTTTTTAAAGTTGGTAGTAGTATGTTGGCCCAACGTTGGCCCAATGTTTGTAATACACCCTTAAAGAAAGTCTTTTAAAGTCGGTAGTAGTATGTTGGCCCAACGTTGGCCCAATGTTTGTAATATGCCCGTAAAGAAGTGTCTTTTAAAGTTGGTAGTAGTATGTTGGCCCAACGTTGGCCCGATGTTTGTAATACATCCATAAAGAATGCGTCGTACCAAGTTGATAGTAGTATGTTGGTCCAACGTTGGCCCACTGTTTGTAATACATCCTTAAAAAGTGTCTTATCAAATTGGTAGTAGTATGTTAGCCCAGCGTTGGCCCACTGTTTGTAATACACACTTAAAGAAATTGTCTTACCAAATTGGTAGTAGTATGTTGGCCCAACGTTGGCCCGATGTTTGTAATACACCCTTAAAGAAAGTGTCTTTTCAAGTTGGTAGTAGTATGTTGGCCCGACGTTGGCCCGATGTTAGCACGAGTGTTCTTTTGTTTAGGTGTTTTAAAGATGGGATATTTATTTTGGGTCAACGCTGGCCCAATTATTATACTGCCAACTAAATGATGGTGTCATTTTTAGCTGCTGAGCTTTACGTTGGGACAACGTTGGTTCTAATTAAATTTTTTTTAAAGTTTTAATTTAGATGCACATTCTTAAATAAATAAGAGGACATTCTATGTCCATGCTTTTTATTGTGTGACTGATTTTGTTTAGATCTGATATTTTCAATATTTTAACTTTGAATTTAAGTGATCACAGCACCAAAGAGTGTTTTATTATATTTTTTGAATTGTGCATATGCATACTTATTTATTTGAAATAAAACCCTTGAAATAATGAATTTTTTCATGAGCGTTGTATTCATGAGAATTTAGAGAAGACTGAATAAGTTCTCAGGAACAGGATGTGAATGAAGCCTACATATACATAAATCAAAATGACACAGCTTTATAATTAAATTGAAACAAAAGTTAGGCGTTCGCTAAAGATTGGAGAGCGGGAATCAAATTACACCAAACTGTGGAGTGAGCCGTCAGATTCAATTGCTAACAGGTGGTGAGGCCATAGACTGAAAATGCAGGGCAAGCAAGGAGAAGTGAAATTTAAATTTGTGGATTATACACTTGCTATAGCTGCATTTAGATGCGATGTAAGTAGATGTATTCTTATTTATTCAGGTTAACTGTTACAATTGATTCGGAATTCATTCTTTTCATGGTTTTGCACACAAGCACTGTAAGTTAAGGTTATTAAGATAACATCTTTTAAGTTGTTTCTATCTAATTCTTAACTGTCTGTTACAGACATGATTGTAACAAGGAAACTAAGGTGCACTTATAGTATAATACATCATTCTCTTTATTAAAAGATTTAATTTAAGTAATATTTATTCATAAGTTGGACCAGTAATTGTACTGTTTCTAATATCAAACTATTTTGTATTTTCAGTCAGAGACTGCAAGGAAAACAAATGTTGTGGCGGTAAATAACAATTAAATCGAAGACCATGCACAAAGAAGTGTATACAGTACGAGTACGTATGGCAAAGATCAAGATGAAGAAAACGGGAGGCGACGAAGGACGGAAAAAGAGCGATAATACAACAAAAGGACAGTAATAATTAAAGGAAGTGAGCCCTGATTATCAGAACTTTGAATTGATAATTTTTCATAATTTACCTCTATTGTCTATTTAAAAATTTATGTAAATTATGATATCGATTGAATTGATGTATATAAAATATTTTCATAGTGAATCTTTAGTAATGTTTTCATTGAACATGTCCATGTATGCATTATGAATGCAGATTGAATTGTGTATTAATTTTTTTAAACAGTCATAAAATAGGTTCATGTAAAGCATCACTTAACCAATTGCAAATGTTTCTATGTAATAACTACGCTGGCCCAACAATTTGCCATCTGACATAGTAAAAAAGGGTCAACATTGGGCCAACCTAACCAACCAGTTGTTAAGGTTGGCTGTTAGTTGGCAAACACTAAAAACTACGTTGGCCCAACAATATGCCATCTGACATTTCAACAAAGGGCCAACGTTGGGCCAACCTAAGCAAACAGTTGTTAAGGCTGGCTGCTAGTTGGCATACACTAATAACTACGTTGGCCCAACAATATGCCATCTGACATTTCAACAAAGGGCCAACGTTGGGCCAACCTAACCAACCAGTTATTAAGGTTGGCTGTTAGTTGTCATACAATTATACCTACGTTGGCCCAACAATATGCCAACATGTTGGACCAACGTTGGGCCGATGAGCAAAATTACCGTGGGCCAACGTAAGGTTACCAACAGTGGGCCAACGTTGGAAAAAAAATTGGGCCAACGTTGGCCCAACTATGTCTTGCTATCTGGGAACCGCCTTTCAAGTCGATTTACACCTTGCGTACTTATGTTGGAAATCTACGGCGACCGGTTAGTCCAATATTTATATCTGAATATATCTAATTGTACATCTCAAATGTATATATAAGTAATAAATAAGAAGTTTATAAACTTCAATGGGAATTGAAGTGGGTCAGTACGTGATCAAATCTTCTGAGAAGGCCTTCAGCCTTCACAGGATTTGATCACGTGACTGACCCACTTCAATTACCATTGAAGTTTATAAACTTGTTATTTATTTCTTAAATGACAAGTTTACGAAAATTGTGTTGTAAAATTGACGTCATCTCGCCTAATATGACGTCATAATGTATGACTGATTTAGTCAAGATAGAATATTCTGTATGCTTCCTTATTGCTCAGCATGATTACATAAAGTGTGAAGATATGCAAAACATATATCTGCAGAACGTATCTTATGACCTTAATAAAAGATAAAGATACGAAAAACAGTATGTTTTTTTTAGTTGTATATAGAATATTTTTTATCATTTCATGTTTTCTCTCTCCACATGCAAAGTCATGCATAAAACCTGCCATTAAAATAGTTCATAGTGTTATATCTTTGACACTTAAAGGTGAAGCCCACCCTGATAAAAGTCCTAGGTTTTTAATACATCATTATTAGGAGATGAAGAATTTGTAAAGAAAACAAAAGGGCTTATCAAATGTTTAAATTTTCATTCCCCCCTTTTTTTTGTCAGGTTTTTCTGAGAAGGTATAAAAAAAATTAACACCTAGCCTCCCCCACTTTCGATTTGCTTCCGACGCCAATGTAAAGAACCACTTGGTATTCATATTTAGTTTTCATGCTACCATGGTTACAAACTTATGCTTTTCAAAAAAATCCTACAAAAGTACAATACGTAGATACAGTCAGGATCCATATAATTGCCTGCCTATTTTAAAATGGATTAAAAGAAATTTAGATATATGGTAAACAATAGCTAAAACAAAGAGAAAAAAATCAATTTTCATGACTAAGGGTCAAAGGTCAAGGTCAAATTGGCAGATTTAGATAGATATTTTACATAACTTACATGTAACAACATTTTTTCTGTGTCATAACTAATACTTGTGTTTTAAACAACAAATGAAGAAACAAATTAATAGTTCTTGTCAACAATAATTAGCATCAATTCATTTGAATGTGTACCCATATGGACAGAAGGTCAAAATTCAAGGTCACAATGGTATATAAAGAACTACGCACGCTAACATTCATTCTTGCCTATATTTTGCGACCATTTTATTCAATATTCATGGCAATTTAGCCATAAATTCTTTGTTTAAGACAAAAAAATTTCAATGGTATTTGATTAATTATTTTAATACCAATGCTAAATAGTACATTATCCCTTATTTCAACTCTTGAAATAAAAGGGGGGGGGGGGGGGGGGGGGGAGTCGATGATATTTTTCATTGAAATCGGATTTTCAAGCATCATCATATTTTGAAAAAAATCTTGGATGTAATTAACTGTTCCGTATATTTTTTCTCATGTTTTCCGCAAAGAAGTTAAACATATATATTTATTATACCTCTATTGATAATACTCGAATTTGATTGGCAGGTAAGAAAACTTTAAAACACAACAATGACTCCAAATGGTACTGTTAACAGCAATAAGGACCTAGGATTCATTGCACGTGGGGTATAATGACCCGGTCATTATAATTAATGACCGCTAAATAATGACCTCTTAATCGAAAATTCCTTTCTGAGTGAATTAAATGCATAAAATGATAATTATTCGAGAAAACAGCATGTTTCTAAAATTGTGCATGGTCTGTTTTGCATTACCATACAGAATACGGCAAAATTTTATCGTTAATTTAAACGGTTTACTCATTTCAAAATATCGTTTCAATTCAGCTCTGGACTGCAGAAACGGCTCTGTAAAGAGTTGAATTCTGTGTTAGATTTTGACTGGGTAGAGAAAAAGTAATCGTTATTTACAACACTGTATGTCGCTATCAACCAAATATAATTTTAACTAGAGCCGAGCTCGTTGCAAAGCAACGAATAGGTCTTCCGTTGGAGCTACGGACAGGAAGACGTAACCTTGAGTCTAGGTCAAGCCACATTCTAAAGTTATACAAGTAAGCAACCTAAATGCTTGTAAAGGAAGCAACTTACAACGTTTCGCCAGGAAAAAGACTGTAAAGGAATGTATGTGACCTTGAACTTTCTAAATGACCTTGCGTCAAGCAATGACAGACTCTTATAAAAATCTAATATGTGTTTTACCGACTAGAAAAGTTCACACATGTTTTTTTAGATATTCTTTTAGTCCATACATCCAGCCAAAACATCTTATCTTTAGTGACCTTGAACTTGAGTCAAGGTCATGTCCTACCCTGCATTATATCAGCAATGTTTCACTGGTACAAATACAGTAGCGAATTTACAGTTTCTCTATCAGTAACCTTGACTCGTCCAAATGACTAGATATGTTCAGCCATATTTTTTCCTGAACATATATCGAATCGAAAGAATTTATTAGGTTCAAAACTATGATTTACCTATAATGATTTACTAGTAACTAGAAATATATCTACAGGACATGAATGCCCTGCCAAGTGTGTATTAGTAATTAATGCAACATTAAAATCTGTTTTTACTAGTGTATGACGTTTTTTGAGAATATCTTGAATAGAGTCTTAAAAAATGAAATCTTAAAAGATGGATATAGATTATAAAATCCCCATCAAATAATGCATAAATGCCTAAGCTCACATAAAAATATCTCAAATGGTTTCTTTAAAACTAAGCAAAATGCAAATTAAAGACAAGTGAGGTAAAGGTAACAGGAAAGTGCAAGGTCAAAATGTATCAGCATACTAAAGTTTGATAAAAATGTATTGAATGGATTCTTCAAAACTGAGCGCCGCTCGTGTGGCACAGTGGTAAGAGCATCTGTTCTAGACTAAGGTTTGGATATATCTCAAAAGTGTGTATCAGCATATGAAGTTGAGTAAAAATATAAATGCTCTCTTCAAAACTGAGCTAAATACTAACTTAAGTAAAGTGAGATCAAGGTTAAAGGAGAGGTCAAATTAAAAAAAAAAAATACTGAATTAGTTGAACAGCTTACATCAGTATTTATCACGTACCATAAGAAGTAAATGAATACCCAGTCTTGAATGGTTTGTTTCTAATGAGTTAAACACTAATCTGAGAAAAGTTAGGTTAAGGTCAAAGGAAAAAAAAAATGTTGATGCAGTTACATACGTGTAGCCTAGTACGTATCGGCACATATCAGTACATATCGGCACATGAAGTTTTATTATACTGTCTTGAATGGTTTCTTTAGACAAATTTATAAAAGGTGAGGTCAAGTTCAAAGGAAAGGTCAAAGTCAAAATATGTTGATGCAGGAAAATAGCTCTCTTCAATGTCTATCAGCATAGGAAGTTTTATATAAAAAAATTGAATAGTTTCTTTGCAATTGATCTTTTAAGTGAGCGAAATGCAAAACGGACGGAGGGAAAGATGGAAAGATGGAAGACGGACATGACAAACTATATATGCCCGGCCATTTTTATGGGGGAGCATCAAAATTTCATTGAGAATGTTTTATGTGAAGTTTGGAGACTTGTGAAACGATGCGTGGAGACCGATCCTATGGATGAGACCGGATAAATCAAGGTCTCGTGTCGGGGTAGGTGCTGTCATGAAAAGGACCCATAGCACCTGATTCCATCTCTCCTGATTTGTATTATTTGAATGGTCTTTTTAGCTTCAATACTGATCACTTCCTCCATATTTTATCCCCCGTTGCTCAAAGGCCGTAAGTACCATGTACATTGTACATGTATAAATTCTCTACCCTTCACCTTTTTTATCCTAGTAAACTTTTAATCCCATATATTTTGTTAACATAAAATTGCTGGATATATATATTGTCCAAAATCCAGAAGGAAAAAAATAAATGTTAGGAATGATATTATCCATTGTCGAAAATGCAATACAAAATTCCGAAAATAAAATACATATCGAAAACTGGTACCTCTCCCCAACCCAAGAAACTTAATGAAATAGTATACACTTTGTCGATCAGTTGAGCACTCCAGTGAACATAGAAATCATTACATTCTTTTTTAGGTTTTAGAAATAAAATAAAAGACATTCAAAATGTAAAGTTAAGTCAGAGATATTAATCGTTGTAGACCTTGTATTTCATTCATTTGACCACTCGTAAATAAAAAAAAATGTCGTGTATGATTATTGGTTTACATAAAAAATAGGTTGTGACTTTCTCTTGGAATTCAATACCAGCCCCAACCTACATGTATACGGGTGTCTCATTATATCGCGGTGCTTATTTCTTTTGCATAAAAAGTGTTATTTCAAATTTTTACTGTAACAGTGTTATATCAAATGATATTTATCATGGAAACTTGTACATGATATGGACCTCAGTTTTTATTTTTGAATTTACCATGTGATTCTATATGAAAATAAACAGTTGTACAAACTAAACACTTTTAATAGATGAACTTGATTATAATTTTTACTAGGTTATAAATGTAATGGTCTAAATATAATAAGAACGGGACTGGAAATCTGTAAAATTACGTTTTATTTTGAATTTTTTTTTAAACGGACGGTCCATACTTTTTAATCATCAAAAACGTAAACATTCAGACAACGTACACATTGTCGTCAACAAAACAAAAATCATTCTATGTATTCGAATTTTTGCAAGATATCGCGATATGTACAATGAAACTCGCGCTATAATGAGAATCAAGTACACACATACCTAAACAAATCTACCGATTGACATTCTCGGCTCAGAAGATAACAATGACTGACCAGAAGGAGGTTAATATTACCATTATTAAAATAACCCAATATCAGAGCGAACCAATAATTTAAGTACATGTACCTCAAATACACAGAAATACAATAAGTAAGAAAAGAATTTAATTGATATTTAGTAGAGATATAGACAGTAATGAATTTTTCTAATTTTTCTAAAATCGTATTCTGAAAGCCCGGGATGCATATATTTTGGCCGCTTTTCTATGTAAAAGTGCATACAAAAGTCATGTATATAATTTAACTTACATGTACAAGCATGTACCCGTAAAATCGTGCAGTCGAAATATTCTGTGTATTCGACCAGAGACATATCATGGTTTTTATATGTCTCTGATTCGACGAAAACAATAATATTTTAAGTTTAGTAGCAAAGAACTGCAAACTCAAAAAACTTGGTGCTTAATTTAATTTTCATTTTTTTCCCGTGAATTGGAAACGTCAATTCCATATATGCACTTACAATTATCATGCATGTGTCGTGAGGTAATGAGGCATAAAACTTGAAATTAATAAATGCAAAAGCGGTTACGATTTATTAAAACAAGCATGAGATAGAGTGAAATTAAATAATATAAAAGAGTCGACATGATTTCAAAGCTAATTTCTATTTACAACTATCGGAGTACACGATGTATTTTTAACACCGACATCCCCGCGGCTCTCTGTGGCCACACACATGTGAACAAGGACTCAGGTGCAGAACTTTTAGACACAAGCTAGGCGACATAGGTGGATGTTAACTGTTTGCGAATACAAAGGCGTGAATTATTGTATGTTTTGAAGTATTTTTTGTGTATAAAGTTTATTTACTTTTAAATGAAAATATTAAATGTAGAAACAAGAGACCGTTGGTAAAAATAATACGTAAATTGTACTTCAAGTTTCTCAAGACTTCCACCACTAAATGCAAATTATTTGCCGAAGCGGCTTTTCAATATTACAAATGAAATGACGTACAATAACACGGGATAGAGAAATATTTTTTTTAGTTTTGAATTGTATAGGTACGTGAATAGGTCAAGAAAGCGATTAAAATAGAAAATGATTTTATGCACCTGTGTTTCATCTATAGATTCGATATGATTAAAATTCACTAATTAATAGTTCTTTGTACACAATGGATCTTAAACGCGATCACAGATACATGCATTTGATTTGTTTATGTCCACCGGTAGCTTGTACACAGCTGGTGACCTCGATCGGCAGCGTGGGATCGCGCGTTAGGTTACATAACTGTGTGAACATGGAGATCATATAATGCATACAGTTAACAATCGTGAATTATTCAATGCTTAAAGTTTAAAATTATTTAATATATAGTTTGTTGTAATAATAAACGTAGAAAGATAGATTAAATATCCTCCGTTTTTGAACACTATAAAACTAATTTAAACTAGATCGAAATATTTACCGTTTTTGAGAAAGCAAAAAGGGCCGTAGATCCCTAATTATAGGGGCCAGCCCCTTTTTAATAGTATTATATGAAAGCCCTTGCAATTATGCACAACTTTTGTTCTACATGTCTTAACAAAATATTTTTAGTTTTTAAGATATAAAGGAAAATATGTCGAATTTTTTGCTAATTTCCGCGTTCTAACTTTTGACCCCTCTCTAGCGCCATTTTTAATGCACAAATCAAAAAACAAAAACCGATGTGCACAACTTCAATGCTTCCTCTCCTCAATTTCAAAGGGTTTGTGCGCCAATTATTACCTTTTCTGAGCCTTTGTCTGGAAATCGGAGGTATGAAAAATTCAATCAAAGGGCAATAACTCGTTGATAGAAGGTGATTTCCGAATTGTGAAACAGTATTCCAAAAGGGTTTAAAAAAGTCTAAAATCTCTGAAAATTTGAACAAAATACGTTTAATAATGAGGAAGATATGAAGCGTCAAAGTTGGCGTCTAGGAAGAAAAAAAAGAATAACTAGAGCCGAGCTCGTTGCAAAGCAACGAGTAGGTCTTCCGTCCTGTTTGACCGGAAGTAGCTTTCATTTTTAACAAAAATGAGAAAGAACGCCTAAAAATGGTTTGAATCCTCTAAAGCTATGTTAATTAATGCAAAAATATGCAAATTTTTGCTACTTCCGGTTTAACCGGAAGTGGTGACGACGGACGGAAAATTAATTTTTATGCTCCCAGAGACATATGTTACCCAAAAACTTGACAAGAACGGCAAAAATACGCGTTTTTTGACTACTTCCGGTTTGGCCGGAAGTGACGACGCCGGACGTATTTTGACGACACAAATAGATTAAACTTAACATTTTGAACAACTTTGCTTCTTTGACGTATTACAAATTCTCAATACTTTTTGGGATATCAATTAAAAACTTTTGGCCCCTCTAGATCCCTTATTTTAGGGGTCAGCCCTTTTTTCGAGATATCAATTGAAAGATCTCAGAATTCTTCACAACTTTTGTTCTATATGTTTTAACAAAATATTTACAAGTAAAATGATATAATAGAAAAAGTGTTAGAAATTTTGAAACGCTCAATATGACTTTTTTCAGTCCATGCCGAGCGTTAACGTGCAGTACTTCCGGTGAAAGTTAACAACACAATGCAAATCTACATATGTTGCTCTATCTTCCTGAAAAGGTTTCATCTTCCTGTGATGAACGGTTTTTAAGAAGAGCGACGGACAAACTGACCCTTAAAAATCACAAAACTGCGAAAATCTCCGAACCGGAAGTGATGTCATCAAAATAAAAAAAAGGGTATCGAGATTTTTTAATGTTCTATCAGACCTGAAAGTTTCATAAAAATCTAACGAGCCGTTTTCGAGAAATCGCGTGCACAAAATCGGTAAGAAAAAAAAATAATAAGAAAAACAGTGGAAAAGAAACAAACGAATAACAAGAAGGTCTTCCGCTGAAGACGGAAGACCTTAATAAGAACTAGAAACGATCTCGTTGCGAGCAACGAGAGGTCTTCCGTCCGATTCTGGAAAAAAAAAAACTCGTAAAGTCGAGCTGAGAAGTGATTAAAAATTTTGGTCACAAATTTAATCCAGGTCGCCAGCGTGAAAATCCAATCCGCCTTTTCCCCCTTCTATCCACAAAGCGCTAACCTTTACGCTATTGGGAGTACTGCTGTAAATGTACTTGTGTGTACATACTTTTGCTACAGTACACCTAACTAAGAATTATAAAAAGACGGGCGATTATTCATAATTTCGCGCCAAACGCCACGTTAAATCTTCGCGCCTTTTCTTTGGACTGATCTATTAAATAGGTGTGATAGCTTCAATGAAATTAAGAAAAAAGAACGTTCTCATAGCCTACATTTCGAGGTTTAGAAAATATATTTAACACATTGTACACATTCTATAGAAAAGTAACACAAAAGCAGTGAAATGACTATAATTTTAATTTTTTTTATTTCCCGTCTCAGAAGTGAACTATGCCGATTAGTTACACTTTCATAAAAAGGTTGAAATGTTTCGCCGAAAAACATGCCTCGCTCTACGACAGTCAAGGAATCAGATACCATTTATGTTCAATAACTTGATTCAGATCTTTGAGAAAAGAATGTTAATATAAACTCCATTAGACGATCTTATTAAAATGGTTTTCTTATTTTTGTTTAACATTCGTTTTATATCACACAAGTGTGCATGGGAAAAACAGTGGTTATACGTTTTATACTTACTATATACATGCATCGATATTGTTTCTTGAAAAACTATAACTTATAACTATGATTTAAGATCTGTTTTTCCGTCTTGCAAAACAAATGATAATAGGAATCTCTCATTTGCACATTTAGTCTTTTCTTTTTCTACTTTGAGAACCAACCAAAACCAGTTACAGAAGACGTTTGAGAAGACCCTGGAATAAATCTTTAGTTTGACATAGAATTGTAACGTAATTACTACGTGATCTATTAACGCGCAAACCATTAAGCTATTGGGAGCACTGCTCAAAATATACTTGTGTATACATTTGCAACAGGACACCTGTCTAAGAATTATAAAAGGCGGGCCACTAGTGATAATTTCGCTCCAAACGCCACGAGTAAATATTTGCGCCTTTTTCATTGGACTGATCTATTAAATAGGTGTGATAGCTTCAATGAAATTAAATATATAAAACGTTCTTATCGCCTTTATTTTATTTCGACGTTAAGAAGGTATATTTAACACATTGCACACATTACATATTGTATCTAGCCCAGTTTAACTAAAGCAGTGAAACGGAAATTAAGTTTTAAGATTGACACGTAATTACAACGTACTACTACGTGAAAGTCCAAGTAGTTTTTTACATTTCATGTATCCTTATGTCAGAATGGTTTAATCAAACGCTCAGCTGCCTCCATGAACCCCTACTCGCGAAATGGCGGAGTTGACAGAGGCAGACGCCATCTTGGACCCGCTTCAGATTTTCAAATGTTTATATCTAGAGTTCAGACTAACCAATATCCAAACAACTTATATAGTAAGCATCAATGGAAGGGTCACTATCAATATTCCAAAAATAAATAGAAAATATTGAAAAACAAAAAATTTAGAAAATGCGATTTTTTCAATTCCCTTCACCTTACGACAGGAAGTTCCGACGACGAACATAAAGTCGCGTCCTGGATAGTATATATCACGATCTATAATCCCTGAAAGTTTCATGTTGATATCTTTTACGGTTTTTGAGTTTAATCGTGGACAAAATGTCATTTTAATTTCAGGAAATTGTCCGTAACTTGGCACCGGAAGTGAGTTTGCAAATTTTCTCTCAGATATACTAAATTCATGTTACAACACATCTGTCCTGAAAATTTCATGTAATTTCATCCAGTAGTCTTCGAGAAATCGCGTGCACAAAATTAGAAAGTCAAAAAAATAAGAATAATAATAATAACTAGAAACGATCTCGTTGCGAGCAACGAGAGGTCTTCCGTCCGATTCTGAAAAAAAACCCCAGTAAAATCGAGCTGAAAATTTAATTTGAAAAATTCGTACAGATGGGTGATTGAACCAGGGTTACCAGCTGATATTTCCAACGCGCTTACCTTTACTATATTGGGACCTCTCTTCTAAATTTATTTGTAAGTATTTCTGCAACAGTATATCTGTCTTGAAATTGTGAAAGGCTGGTCACTATTCATAATTTCGCGCCAAACAGCACGTATAAATCTTCACGCCTTTTCTTTGGAAAGTTCTATTAAAAAGGTGTGATAGCTTCAATCAAATTAAAATAAGAACGTTCTTATAGCTTAAATTGAGTTTTAAAAGTCATTTAATACGTTCAATGTACGAGACATAAAACATATCGTTTATACGCAAGTAATACGAAAGCAGTGGAATATGGCTATGATTCTTTAACATATTTCAATTTCCCAATCAGTTACACATTCATTAAAAAACTGAAACTGAAAAACGTGCCTCACCCAACGACGGTCAAGAATTAAGATACCATCTATGTTTATTAACTTGAATTAGATCTATTAGAAAATAAATGTTTACATAAACTTCTTTAAACGATCTTTTGAAAAAATGGTTCACTTATTTAGTTTGCATGGGAAAACAGTGGCCGCATTTTATACTCACTGAATATATCGTTTCTTGATAAACTTATGCTTACATGTATATTAATCGTGATTCAAAATCTGTTGTTCCATGATGCAAAACAAAAGGTTGTAGATAAAGTATTTCATTTGTAAATGCAGTCTCGTCTTTTTCTACCTTGAGAACCAGATAAAACTACTTTGAGAAGACCTCGCATTAAAACTTTAGTTAAAACAGAATTGCAACGTAACTACGACGTGACAATCAAAGTACTCTTTTACATTTCATTTATCCTTATGTTAGTTTCGTTCAACCAAACGCTCAGCTGACTTCATAACCCCCTACGCGCTAAATGTCGGAGTTGACAGAGACAGACGCCATTTTGGATACGCTTCGAATTTTCAAATGTTAATATCTAGAGTTTGGATTTATCAATTTATAAACAAATTATATATTGAGCCTAATTAGAAGGGTTTCTATTAAACATATTAAAATAATTCAAAAATATTGAAAAACAAAAAAGTTAGAAAATTCAACTTTTTAAATTTTCATCTGGACACAACAGGAAGTACTGACGACGAACAAAAGGTCGCGTCCTAGATAGAGAATATCACGATCTATAATCCCTGAAAGTTTCACATTAATATCTTTTACCGTTCTTGAGATTAACTACGGACAAAATGTCAATTTAAATTCAGGAAAAGGTCCGTAACTTGGCACCGGAAGCGAATTTCCAAAAAATCTCTCGGATAAAATAACGTCAGATCACAACACATTGTTTCTGAGAATTTCGTGAAAATCCATCCAGTAGTCTTCGAGAAATCGCGTGCACAAAATTAGATGGTCAGAAAAATAATAATAATAAGAAACAATAGAATCGCTATAAGGTCTTCCGTGAAGACGAAAGACCTTAATAAGAAACAATAGAATCACTATAAGGTCTTCCGTGAAGACGGAAGACCTTAATAATCTTAATCATCAGAATCAGTAGAAGGTCTTCCGTTGGAAACGGAAGACCTTAATCAGTAAATCATGATGCAAAAACCTACACGACTTCAATGTAAACAACTTCACTATACGGAGTGTAGCGAATCCCGATCCCGGTCAAAGAAAGAATTGATAACGGATTGAAATTCATACTTTTCAATATATATCGGTATAATAAAACAATTGATTACCCCTTGTGAATTCAACATGGTGAAATAAGGACCCTCGACCTGGCCCACTCGATGACCTGCCCTGACCTCGGCCGTTACGCTGCCTCGGTCAGGTCAGGTTACCTCGTGGGCCAGATTTCGGGTCCTTATTTCACCATGTTGACCTCAAAAGGGGTAATTAATTGTATAATATATTAATAAAATACCTGGTTCAACGTTTTAGCTGTAAATCACTTTGAAAGTGGGAGAAAATAGGTATTTATTTTCTTTTTTGTCTATGAAAATATGCCCTCCTTTGTCTGTTTTAACATTTTATTATCGTGGGTATCTTAAGAAGCCTACGATCTTTTTCAATTTGAGTTCATACCACAACTTGCTTTGGCGCGTAAAAAGACCCCTATTTATTTCTAGGTCAAAAGGTCATGGTAAAAAGAAAAATTATATGTATGTAAACCTCTCATTTCCGAGCGATATCTCAAAAAGTATTAAGGAAAGTTTTTTTTTATATCATAACCCCCTATGGTCCTGCCCGCCCCCTTTTAAGTAACCCATCCCCTACCCCCACCACCCTCTGACCCCCCCCCCCCAACTTAATCTACACAAGTTCTTATCTCCTTAAACAGGGGACACATAATCTTTGAATTAGCTTGTTAATAATGCAGTTATACTCGGGTATTCGGAATAATACTGGTATTGTAAATGTTGACTCCTGTCTTCTATCCCGTATATTAAATGTGTTGTATTGAAACTGGTATTACATTCTCCCTTTAGCTTGATGTATAATGTGAAAATGCTTATATAAGTACAGTTTACAGGTTTTATTGATATAAAGGTAGGCTATTAAGAATATCGAACGACTTTACACTTTCTATATTGTGTGCAAGACTTAGAGTAAACTAAGCCTTGCTCCTAAATGTACATTTTTAAAACCATATTTAACAATCTGGACTTTTCAAGTGACAGTCAAAATGTGTTTTCAGTGACTTTTTTTCAGAGAAGTTGACGGAAAAGTTCTAATTTACTTTGCAGTAGCATTCTTAAGAAATGAGATTTTAAAGATGTTGATGGTAAAATATTTCAACTCAAATATGCCTTGATCTACGCAAAATATCTGCTATTTCGAAGTTTAATCAATATTAATCTGTTGTAAAAATCTGCTGGACCTATTCGAATAATCTGCTTTTGTGCTTTAAGTAATTGAGTTTTTATTTGGGGTGGTGGGAGGGCAGAAAATTATTTTTATTATTAATGAATTACTGCTAGACAGATTTGATATTAATTGTACTGCTATAAGGTTAAATCATAATGTATTTGAGTCCAGAGAAATGATAAATCGTTAACTTTAAATTTGATTCACCTACATTTTGTATTTCTATGCAACTCCCCCAATCATCGAAAGTATATTTTTGACTGGTTAACAAAAGATTTTTATACTTATTTATCCTGTTTAAAAACTATATAATATGACCGTTTGCTATGGGATAGGGGACAGCTTTTGATCCAGATTGTGGGGGAGGTTTTCAAGTTAGGTTTATTTTCATGGCAGGACATATTATGTATTTCCAATATGATCTGTAGGGGAATTTTCATTAAATTTTTATTAATTTTCTTCTTCACAGAAAAAGGTCTGAAAAGCAAAGAAAAAAATAATAATAATGAATAAAATGCGCAAACTCTTTTTCGTTTGGGAAAGGGGGGAGGGGGACTTGTATCGGTAGGCTAACAACTTTTTAACCCATATATAATAAGTTTTATACTATGGGTTTCAAAAAGTTTTACTGTAACGACCTGTGGAAGGCAATTGTAGCTATTATTCAGTATATAGTTTTTTTTCGTTTCAGCCAAGGACATATTATTCAGTTTTAAAAGATAATAATTCTCTATAATCATATTCATTTTAAAAAATCTTTTGCTTTCTAACGCCGTATTCATTGCAGTCCTCCAGTATATTACTCTGACTGATAGTGAGACACACTAATTCTTTTTTTCAAAAACCACATTCATAATACTAGTAATTCTGATATATCAAGTTTATCTTGAATCCTGATTTGAACTCCTTAGACCTTGAGGCTAATGCTTATGTACAGAGCTGATTTCCTGTACTATGTAGTCTACTATGTAGTCTTGTACATTTCACCATTTTTCACATATAAAAATTATTCTTTTGCATGTAGGAAATAAACAGAGGCTAAAATTTGTATGCACATTAAATAAAGAGGAAAAACAGTTTATTTTACATGAATTCCAGGATATACAGAGCTGAATACTGACAATATGTAAACAACATTCAGTCAATTTTGTACAATGATTTTTTATCTTTGTCATTGAAGAGCTCACAATTATCAAAGGGAGATAATTCAATTTAAAAGTTAATGTCTGCTATCTTAATCAAAAATTTCTCATATTTATAGGGAGAATACCAACAAGGTTTTAACATGCCTTTTAAAACAATATGTTATATTTCTTAATTCTGTGAGTAACATGAATTGAAGTAGCCGCATTTCATTAAAAACTTTCCCAAATATTGCATTTTTTTTTTTAGAAAAAATCAACTTTAGACACTGTTTCCATGGTAACTACTCATCATTTATATGATATAACTAAATTTTTGAAGTAGTTTATGAGGTGATACATTCCAGCAAAATTTGAAAAAAAACCTGTGACTATGCGTGCCACAAAAGTTTAAATTGTTACAGAGAATGGGTATTAAATATTAACTTAGAGGGTTTATTGTTAAATATTTAAAATTAAAAGCAAGGAGAACTAATGAGGAAGAGGAAACATTATGAAAAGAATAACATAAATAGAATAAAATACTGTGAGCTGATCCATCTGAAGATTGTTTGATTGATGTTGTTTTACGTCACATTCGAGAATTTTTCACTGATACACAGTACCGACCAGACGCAACCTAACCTAGAGAGAACCCGGAGCGGACCCCGGGTTCGCTCTCTGGGTCCGCGATAAAAGATCGAATGTGTGATGTTATTCGAAATGATTCCAAACATTGTACACACAAATACTAGCAAAGCGTGTGAATGCACAGTATAAATCTATTATGGTTTAAAAATACTATTTTATATTTAATTATTGTAATTCTCCGGGATGTATGTTATATTCATTTATTTTTCAAAGCAATTAATAAATCAAATATTCTATTTTTCCAGGTAGAATGTTACATGAATATTTACGTATTTATTTTCTTAAAAATTTTTATACCAGTATTAAAAGTCCGTTGATAAATATAATATAAATTGGGTAAAATATCACATCAAAGCGTAAAAGAAAAAAGATGATAATTGGTATTTCAATTTTTACACTAAGAAATTAGGAGAAACGAAAACAAAAACTGATCTTTGACAAATTGTATAATTTCATTATCTCAAGATACAGTACAAGAATATGTCAAGCGTACATGTACGTGCCCATTATTTAATCATTCCCTAGTCTCAAAGAAGACGGTACGGTTTATTGTGCCCTAAAAATTTAATGCTCTTAAAAAGTCATGAAATTGGCTTTAACAATAGTTGAGTAGATGGATATAATAAATCATTAAGGAATATGGTATGAGGAAGAGCCTCTCTTGAAATATGACGTCATTAATTTCGTACATTTTAAGTTTAATGCAGAAAAGCTTCAAAATGACTCGTTTTTCTGCTAATTTTCCTTTTGAAAACAGTGTCTGCCACCGTCGCCCGCTTTAATTTTAGGATATATTGTGCAAACTGCTATGAAAAATCACATATCTCAAAATCTTTCCGGGCGACGGTGGCAGAGTATGTTTTCTGAAAGAAAATTCCACTGAAAATTGATGTCTTTTTAAGAAAATACGGGAAAATGCACAAGTTAATGACGTCACAATAAGCATTTAGGAGGTCATATGAGAAAAACCATTTGTGTATTCTTACTGCACATAATTCCTATGAGTCAGAAAGAATGAATTTTAATTTCTTATATCTCTTTCATATTTTAGAAAAATATAGGGCTTAATTTGTATAGAAACTGTACTTTATTCTTACATGTTCCTTCAAATTAATCAAAATTCACAACAAAATTATTGATCTTTTTAGTTGGGCTTGACAAATTCAAAGTGTATATACATGTACATCGCCCTGTACTTTATTTTTTGAAAAAAAATAGCTGATTCTAGCTGCAGATCTGTAGCTCTCCGAAAAGATATATTGATAGACCGCAGAGCTACAGTGCCACCCATTGAAAAAAAATGTATATTTATTGCGCACAAAAAAGTGCGCTCGGTTCTCGATTTATTTCCCAATGTTTTTAAAACTGTAATCTCAACATATTACTAACAGTGTGTTCCTAACATATTCTTTGGCTGTTTCCACAACCAAAAATTCCTCATAATTGTTGTTAATAGTCCTCCTGACCCTGATATTATAATCATCGAACATTTCGCCTATTTATACTGCCATTTTGGTTTCAAAGATAATTCAGTCCAATATGCTTCGTTCGGATGTCAACTACGAAAGTACTAGGCAGATAAGGGAATTTTTTGAAATCTTTCCTTATTTGCAGTTGAGGTAAGAATTTGGAAGAATTTATTAAGAACAGAGCGCACTTTTTTGTGCGCAATAAATATACAGTTTTTTCAATATGTGGAACTGTAGCTCTCCGGTCTATCAATATATATTTTTTTTCGGAGAGCTACAGATCTGCAGCTAAGCTGATTCTTGCTTATATAAAACAATTCAAATAAGAATTGTGAGGGCGACTCATAGAAATTTCATACAACAATACATGTATCATCATGCTTCATTATCAAAATCCAGTTTAATAATAAGAGTTTAAAGTTACTCTCTCTCTCTCTTTCTCTCTCTCTCTCTCTCTCTTATTTTTTTAAATAATTCTAAATCTCATTAATGTGTGTATGTGAAGTGAGGGGGGGGGGGGGGGAGGTTATATTAATATATTCTTTACGGGAGAACAATTATTATTTTGTCATTTTATTTTTTTTCATTTTGATTAAATCATACTCACTCCATAATTCTTAGCGTAATAAAGATCACATATAATCTATTTTTTTTTTTTACAGAAAATGTCCGATATATATTTATAATGAACTCTCAATGTGTAACTACTCTAAATGAAGTCTGAATATATTGCGTTTATAATAGAATAGTTCATAGATATCATAATTTAGTGTTTGTCAAACTTCTAAACTACGATTTAGCAAAATACGGAAGCCCGTTGGTGCCACGTACGAAAATTATTTTATCTGGCGGCCGCCACTTATTATTTTGCGGCCGCCACTTGTATATCTGGCGGCCGCCACATAATTATGTGGCGGTCGCCACTTATTATTTGGCGGCCGCCACTTATATATCTGGCGGCCGCCACTTAATATATGGCGGTCGCCACATAATTTTTATGGCAGCCGCCACATATTTTTCTGGCGGCCGCTATATAACATCTGGCGGCCGCCACTTATTATTTGGCGGCCGCCACTTATTTACTTGGCGGCCACCAAATATTTATCTGGCGGCCGCCACTTATATATCTGGCGGCCGCTACATAATATTTGGCGGCCGCCACATAATTTATATGGCGGCCGCACGATAACACCTGGCTTCCTGAATCGCGCGCATGTTTTTATGTGTGGTTTAAGAGGTGGATACTGTGTAAAAATTATAATAGCAACATCAATCAACCAAACTTGTAAGAGATTTATTATGAACCAACACTCCAATCCACACTTCTGATAGATATTTTTTTGCATAGAGCAGATTAACATTTGATTTGAATTATGCAAGTATTTGTAGAGTGTTTCGATTATTAAGAAGCCTCATTAGGGGTCACGGACAAAAATCATGGTGTTTGCTGTAAGCTATGATTGGTTGAGAATTAAATGAAGTTTTGCATTTTGGATTTCCAAGAATGGTGTTCCAATATTTCAGAAATCGTTTTTTATCATTTACTTTTTTATCAATAAGCAGCGGTTGTGTCAACATCCATCTTCTTAACCCAATAACACTCACCTTTTGCAAAATAATTTATGTGGCGGCCGCCAGATATATAAGTGGCGGCCGCCAAATAATAAATGGCGGCCGCTAGATATTAAGTGGCGGTCGCCAGATACATAAGTGGCGGCCGCCAAATAATAAGTGGCGGCCGCAAGATATATATGTGGCGGCCGTCAGATATATATGTGGTGGCCGCCAATTAATAAGTGGCGGCCGCCAGATAAAATATTTTTCGTACGTGGCACCAACGGGCTTCCGTAGCAAAACATAAAGAATAACAAATATAATTTAGAACTATTTAACGCATAAATTTAAAAGGAAATTTGTTCAGTTAATTTGGTCAGTTCCACTTGTACACCATTCGATACATTGAAAAACGATTCAACACCTGTTTCTTCCTTTTCTGTTTTTGTTTTCACGTTATAAATAAAGAAAAAAATAATGCCTAATAGCAAGCTGTTGAATAACTTCTAGGGATCAAAATTTCGAGAGTGGAAAAATCAAGGAAATAATTATAAATCTACATGTACGTCGAATGTACAGTTGAATTTTGGAAATTTTATCAATGTTGTCCATAAATAATGTCATTGTATACATGTACAGTGTACATGTATCGATCGCCGCAAACAAAAATGATCGATTTCTTAATTACATTACTGTATTGGAATATACAAGGGCCGGGGCTTACTGGCGGCGAGATTAAACACCCCTACTAATGTTTTTGTGATTTAAATTCAAGACACGTGGTTTAGGTTGATATATTCAAAGGTTATAGGGTAGAACCGGTTTTATAAATAAAATTGGTAGTAAACATGATATTGCTATAGCCTGTTTCTTTTGAAAATATGTCCTGCAATAAATGTTCCCAGACCTTTCTGAAAGACTTTAATGATTTTCAACTGAAAAAGGGTGGCTTAAGAAGGGGGTGTTAAAATAACAATTTATCTTATACTTTTCGGCGAAAATTAAAGCTCGCTAGTGACTGATTCGCTTGTAAAAAACGTGCATTATCATCTAAACTGACAAACCTTGTTTGCCTTATATGGCTATTGCTATAAATGCGCACAGAGGATTTTACCACGAACAAATGACCAATCATTGAATGAATAGCAACCTTTACGCCAAAAACATGTTTACATTTTACTTCGAACACGTAGTGCAGGTCAATCTACGATCATGTTAATGGACTGCAAAATAAAAAAAATGTTCTTACGAACAAAATACAAAGATAAGAAACTATATATGAAAGATGTTACGGGCGTTTTTAAGAAAAAATGTTTAATAAAATGTAGTTTGTGTCTATGTACTGTCCGTGTTCTAGACACTTATAACAGAAACACGTCTGCTCGCTTTAACGCTTTAATTCTAAACTACATAACTAAATGATTACACAAATCGGCGTGGCTGAAACTGTCAACATCAATTACTGAATTGTATTTAACATATAACATTCTGCTGGTATAGCAAATTCCTAAACGTGGGAAAACATTAAATCTGAATGACTATTTTAAGATATGAACATTACATCCCTCTTCACCTTAGACAGAAAAAAACAATCTTTACATAATTTCTGAACTGACAGCCTGTAATGCTAATAAGTAATCTATATACAAATAGAAAATAAAGTTACAGTCAAATAACAAAAAGTCAATCAATTTTTTTCTCAGGTGGTAACATAGTCTTTTAGATAGGCGGGTGGTTTACGCTCCCGGGTTGGTCTCCCGGTATCTGTGAGAGAACGGTCTTTATCCGATTCGTCTCCTGTTTCGTCTGCGCTAATTTCCAGGTCATGCGATTCAATTTCGTCTTCGTCGCTCGATATAAATTTCTTTATAGCTGTGCAATTTCGCATAATCAACGATCCATTTTCATCCTCGAGAGTCGCTGCATTTTTGCATTTCTCCCTCACGATGAACTCCTCAGGCGCGAACTCGGTTGATAACTTATCGCGCTTAGCCTGACGTTGTACAACAGTGTCACCGATCTCAATTTCACACGGTACGGCGCGGCGCTTCTCATCCGCTCTTATTTTAAAATCCTCTTTCCGTCTTTCGTCCGTTTCTCTTACTTCTTTGCGATCGATTCTTGTATTGATCTCTGGTAACTTGGTATGAATTTTCCGATTATATAATAACTCTGCAGGGCTTTTTCCAGTTGTAGAATGTGGGTGTACTGACTCCGGACAGGTAATTAAGGAAACAACATGTAAATGCGTCCAATGATTTTATTTATGAGGATGATGAGATATGGCGATGACAATGACATGGAAAATATGACTTGAAGTTGAAGTTGACAGGGAAATGACGTGAATGACGTTGAAATGACGATTACATTGACATGGATGTAGACGTAGAAATGACTTGGAAAATATGACGTGGAAAATGACGTGGAAATAACTTGGAAATGACGACGATTTACTACAAAAAATACAAAGAAAAATACTATAAATACAAGATATTTTAAGCAAGTTACACATAATAACACATCCTAGCAAATAATCATGATGTATTACATGTTCTAGAAAATACTTCAATACACAGACACTGTCGTCAAATGTAAACAAAGAGGCATAACTCTTCTTGACACAAATCATGATAGAAAAACATGGCAGTAAAAAGATTTATCTCCCGTACGTAATAAATGTGCACATATCCAGCGAAATTACAATATGTATGTCAATAATGTACCTAACTTACTAATTATCACTCCAACATAGTGCACAAGTACTTTCAACAATAACTTGTCTTGATAGCCAGGTTCATAAAAATGCTAACTTTACTGAGATGACAAATATACAGTGTATACAGCTAAATGATTTACATAGAAAAACTCACCAATTAGAAGTTTCCTCCAGTGATATAAATATCAATACAAAGACTGGAAAGCATCATAGTAAACTAGCAAATGGCAAACTGGTAACATATGCGGCACCAAGCCCTGCTGCGTTCTGTCATGATAACACGCCTGACGGGCTCTACACAAAAAATTACTGTGCCCCAAAAACGATGACGTCACATCACACTTAAATGACCCTAAAAAGTCTAGTTACCGAAATGGCCGTAACAATCCAGCCCCCTAATTGTGGAACAAATGTGACACAATTACAAAAATAGATATATACATTATATCCATTAACCCAAAATTGTATAAAAATACAATGCAAGTTAAACAGGTTACACTGTACTAAATTCTCATCAAAAATGATACTTGCACATGAAACATGATACCTAGCAAATTCAATGCATGAAAGACAAATATTCATATATTCAAAGTCTCTTAGTAAATACATCTCAAACAGTCTCTTAGTCCATTTCTAGTATCATACACAGCTTATCGACAGGTCGCGTTAAAATGTTTGTCGCAGTTTTCACCTTGACCTGACGTACGAGTCCGTTTCTGTCGGGAATTGTCTCATGCACCACTCCCATCGGCCAAGAGTTCCTTGGGGCGTTTGAATCCACAACTAACACAATATCACCGACTTGAAAGTTTCTCTTGATATCATGCCATTTTTGTCGTTCCTGGAGAAGTGGTAAGTACTCGCGTACCCAACGATGCCAGAACAAGTTGGCCATATATTGTATCTGTCTCCAACGGCGTCTGTGGTACAGATCTGTCTTATCGAAGACTCCTGGAGGAAGGTTAGGTTTCCTCTTCATCAAAAGCAAATGATTTGGAGTAAGTGGCTCCAAGTCACCGTGTTGATCCGTGTTCTTTGTTATTGGCCGGTCGTTGATTGTATATTCAATTTCACACATTAGGGTATGAAGTCCTTCATCATCAAGTGTCTGCTCCTTTAGTACACTATTCATGGCTTTACGAATAGATCTAATTAACCTCTCCCAGGCTCCCCCGTAGTGTGATCCAGCTGGTGGGTTAAACTGCCAGTCTACGTTCTTTTGTAACATCGCAGATTGGATCTGTGCTTGGTTCCATTCTTGTATGGATTTTTTAAGTTCACGTTCGGCACCAACAAAGTTAGATCCGTTGTCAGAACGTATTTTCTTTACTTGTCCTCTTCTTGCTATGAAACGACGTAGTGCATTTATGTAGGAATCTGTATCCAACGAAGCTGCTATCTCTAGATGCACTGCTCTACTAGCTAAGCAAGTGAATATAACACCGTAGCGTTTTACATGACTCCGTTTCACTTTGACTTCAAATGGTCTGAAGTAATCCACACCAACTCTGCTAAATGGTGGTTCGTCTGCGATAATACGATCTTTGGGCAGACTTGCCATCTTTTGCTCTCCAACCTTAGACCTCTGTCGTCTACATGTAACACACTTTGATATGACTTTCCGAATTGCAGATGGAGCATGGATAAGCCAGTAATGTTCTCTCAGCTTAGCTAGCATATGATTTCTGCCACTGTGTAACAAATCCTGATGAATTTGGTTAAGAATTAGAGTAGATACATGATGATCTTTGGGTAAAATCACTGGATGTTTCATCTCCTCTGGAAAACTTGACTTGTGTAAACGACCACCAACTCGCAAAAGACCAGCATCCAAAAATGGATCAAGGCTACGGATTCTGCTACCATGACTGACACTAGAGTTTCTTGACATAAGGGTATTTATTTCCGTAGAAAATTCTTGCCACTGAATGAACGTAAGTATAGCTTTTTCTGCATCTTTCAAGTCCTCGTAGGAAATGTAAGCCTTGTCACGAGAATCATCCTGTACCATTGAGTAAGAATCGAGTCTTTTCACACGAACATGTCTTAACAGTTCTTTGCGCACCTTCAAAATCCATGCCACACTACGTTTTAATAAATACCAAGACGAATGATGTTGAAACAGCTCATTAATATCTGCTGTGTTCTCTTGTAATTCCTGTGATTTTGTGACAACTGTCTTTACAGTAACCTTTTTCACCTCTGGGTCGTTGTCAAACAGTTCTGTGTCAGTGAGGTGTGAAGCTGGTGTTGGCCAATGATCCTCAGGTTCAAACAGGAAATTGGGGGGTTTGATCCAGTTCTCTTGTTTCAATAAGCCATCTGCAGAGATACCTCTAGATGCATGATCCGCTGGATTCAACCTTGTGTTTATGTATCTCCAGTCAGTTGGTTGTGACCCTTCGTGGATAACTGCTAATCTGTTTGCCACAAAAGTATGAAATCTCGCCGTACTATTCTGAATATAACGTAGAACGGCCATGCTGTCAGTCCAGTATGTAATACGATGGACAGGAATGTTCAATTCTTTAAGTAACATCCTATTGGTTCTGACGGCTACCGTGGCTGCTGTCAACTCCAATCGTGGAATAGATGTTGTCTTAAGTGGAGCAACGCGGGATTTTCCCATAATAAAGGAACAGTGACGTTCACCAGAAGCGTTCTCCATGCACAAGTATGACACTGTACCATATCCAGTTTCACTCGCATCAGCAAAATGATGTAACTGTACCATGAGTGGATGAAAACCATAAGGTTTCAGACATCTGTTCACTTTGAAGTCCCTCAGTTTCTCGAGATCTTGGTACCAATTATTCCACTGAGTAGCAATGTCATCTGGAATCTTATCGTCCCATCCAAGCTGAAGTTTGCACAATTCCTGCAGAATGATCTTGGCCTTGAGTAATAGTGGAGCTAAGAATCCCAGTGGGTCAAACACACCGCTCACCATTGACAGAATTCCCCGCCTCGTAAGTGGTTTCCTGTTGAAGTCTAGTTTAAACTGGAAGATGTCAGAATTCACACACCACTGGATGCCGAGGGCTCGCTCTATTGGTAGTGTATCATAGTCAAGATCTAAGTCCTTGACCTCTTTAGCTCTATCGGATTTTGGTATCGAATACATGACCTCACGACTGTTGCTGATCCACTTTGATATATGAAATCCCCCACTTTCCAAGAGTCCCTGTAACTCTTTCACCAATGTCACAGCATTTCTTACAGAATTCACTGACTTCAGACAATCATCAACGTAGAAATTCTGAAGAACTGTCTTTATTGTCTCATCACTAAAATGTCCTGTCCAATCTTGGGCTGTTTTTCGTAAACAAAAGTTGGCACAACTAGGCGAAGATGTGGCTCCAAACAAATGCACAATCATCTGGTACTCTAGTAAACTACTGGAAGGATTTCCATCTTTCCACCAGAGAAATCGTAGAAAAGTAGCATCTTGTGGCGGAACGCGTACTTGGTAGAACATACTATCGATATCTCCCATCACAGCGATTTCCTCCTCTCTAAATCGCATCAAAGTCCCGATGAGTGTGTTTGTCAAGTTAGGGCCCTGTAATAATTGCTCATTCAGTGAAGTCCCTTGGAATCTCGCTGCACAATCGAACACAACTCGAAGTTTTTTCTTCTTGGGATGTAGTACACCATGATGCGGCAAATACCAAACGCGTCCATCATCTTGATTCAAGTCTTCTATAGGTACCTTTCGTGCATAGCCTTCGCTTATAATTTTGTCCATGAAGGCTTTATAATTGTCATGGAATTCACTGTCACTGCAAAGTTTCTTAGCCAATGAATTAAGTCTTTGTTCTGCTTGTTTTCTGTTGTTTGGCATTATCACATTTTCTGATTTGAATGGTAGACCAATGATATAATGTCCATTTTCAAAGCGAACTGAATTTTTCACAAAGTCGAGAAATCTCCTGTCTTCCCTTGACGGCTCTGGAACATCATCGATAGCTCTTTCACTAAAGTCATGATTGAATTGATATTTCATTTGCTCCTCTAATCTTGCGTCGATGCGGTTGGCTGTGACGTATGTACTGTAAGTACCATTCTCTGGTCTGGTATCAAGCGGTCCATTGATTACCCATCCTAACAGAGTCTTAACAGCGAATGGACCTTTGTGTACACTAGTAATCACATCCCATGGCTCCATTGCTTTTGGTACGTTGACACCAATCAACAAACCAACATCGCTATCTATGGTATCAATATGTATATCACGCAGATGCGGCCATCTTTGTAGGTCCTCGGGCGTAACAATGTCTTTCTTAGATATGGGCAGATCCGGTTGAGTGTATGTAGGAGGTAAGTCAATTGTGTGATTACCATTTAAATCACTCACTTCAAGACCAGATAGAATGCAACAGTTCTCTGTCCTCTGCTGTCCCATGGTTGTTAAGTTAAGCACAGTCTTTTTGCCTTCAAGGTGTAGTGATCTTGCGATTTCCTCTGTACAAAATGTCGCTGTACTCCCAGAATCCAAGAAAGCATAAGTTGTAATAAATTTGTCACTGTTTCTTGATTTCAGACGTACTGGTATGACCGGAAGCGCTTGCCTCACTGAGTCCCCAGCCCCCATATGCGCTGTTGAAGAAACGGCTGCAGATGAACTGTTGTTGTTTTGATCGGTAGTCACTGGGTTTTCCTTGCCTTGTCGAGGATTCACATGAAGTATAGATGGGTGACACTTCTTACAGTGAATGCAGTATAACTTGTGTTGACAGGCTCCCTTAAGATGTCCTGATCTCAAACACGAAAAACACAGTCCCTTAGACTTCAACACTTCATATCTGTCCTTTAGGGGTAGCTTCATAATGTTCCGACACTCTTCCAATGAATGTGATGTGCCTTGACAATAAGCACATGGTTTCACAGATCCAGATGATTTTGGTCTATGTTGTTCATATGCATAATTGTTTGTAGATAGATGAGACTCCACGGTCTTAGTTGCAAAGTTCCCTTTCTGTTTTGAGAATGTGGCTGGTTTAACATTCTGTCCGTGGGTTGAAGACGTTGAGATATTCATCACTTCTCTTCCATAGATAGGGTCGTTGGCCTTTTTAGCTTCCTTACGAACAAACTTCACTAAGTTCTCAAACTTCACAACTTCTCTTCTGTCTTTGAGCTCGTACACAACATTTCGCCACTTTTCTTGCAAGTAGAACGGAAGTTTCTTTATAATAAGTTTCATGTTCTCTGGATACTCTAAGGCTCTTGCACTGGCTACGTTATTGACGGCATGCTGACACTCTGTAAGGAATATTGCATAGTCATCAAGTCCCCTTGCATTGTCTTGTTTTATTGATGACCAATTCAATGCTTTTTTCACATAAGCTTGCGCAACAATGTCTGGGTCACCATATCGATCTTTGAATTCATCCATCGCTGCCTTGTATCCTCCTTCCGCATTTAAGTGTGAATATCCAGTCACTATTCTGTTAGCCTCACCACTGGTAAATTGCAGAAGAAAGTTCAAACGTTCTTCATATGAGCTGGTATTAGCACACACCCTTGTATTAAACTGTCTAATGAATCTCTGGTAGTCCATTGGATTCCCTTCAAACTTCTGTATTTCTGATTTTGGCTTATTTAGCTCTTGTGCCACAATAAGTAGGCCTTCATGTTCACGGTTATGACTGTGCGCATGTCCTGAATTGTACAAGTCACCGAACGTTGGTAACGCAGGTACATAAGGCGTACTATATTGTGTCGACATAGGAATGTAAGGAATACTATGTGGCGTACATGTAGTCACACTAACAGGCACATGTGATGAAGTACCTGGAGTCACAAATGGTGTATTCCAGTTCTGCTGACTTACAGTCCTGGACACAGATGTAAACAAAGGCGCATGTGGATTCAAGGTAGACTGTGTGGTAGACACGGGTACATGCAAATGCGGTAACTGCTGTGCAGCTGGTTTCAATACAGGTGAAAACAAAGGTGCGCCATGGTGATGCAATTCTGCATGGATATCACTTAAAGCTTCGGTAAGCTGTTGGTCCCTCAATTCACTCCTTTCTAGTTCTTCAATAATTTTAGTTCGAGCGTCACTGATCTTTAGTGCTGTTTGTATGTGAAGTTCTTCTTCTTTCATTTTTAACTGTAGTTTGGCCTCCTCTATCTGTTTCTTTTCTTTCAGCGCAGCTGCTTTTGCCAATAGTTCTGCTTTATGTTGTTTTTCCTCAAGCTTGGCCACTGAATAGTTACTTGACTTTGAAACAATGGATCGTTTATCAGATGGAACACCTTTCGAATGTCTTGAAAACCATTTTTCCACTGACTCTTTCACATCCATTAGTTGTTTATTTCTTCCGGTGAATATTTCTTCATCTACCGTCTGCTCGCTCGGGGAGATGAATGCTTTAACTTCTTCCTGGAACTCTAGAAAGTCCTCGTAATTGTCCAACCATTTACTATAAGCAGTTTTGATGGTGTCCTTATCATCTGACGACTCCAAAAGTCCTTTTAAATTATCACTAAGTGCTAACAGTACCTTGTAACATTTCTCTCTGTTGTTGAGCTTAGTCTCTAAAGTAAATTCAGCACCTTTTTCAGTCATCTTTTTCTTTCTTTCACTCCTTCTGGGCTGACCCTCCTGTGACTCACCCTCCTCTCCTTCCTTCATCTCATTTTCTAATTGTAAATATTTTGTACTGACTCCGGACAGGTAATTAAGGAAACAACATGTAAATGCGTCCAATGATTTTATTTATGAGGATGATGAGATATGGCGATGACAATGACATGGAAAATATGACTTGAAGTTGAAGTTGACAGGGAAATGACGTGAATGACGTTGAAATGACGATTACATTGACATGGATGTAGACGTAGAAATGACTTGGAAAATATGACGTGGAAAATGACGTGGAAATAACTTGGAAATGACGACGATTTACTACAAAAAATACAAAGAAAAATACTATAAATACAAGATATTTTAAGCAAGTTACACATAATAACACATCCTAGCAAATAATCATGATGTATTACATGTTCTAGAAAATACTTCAATACACAGACACTGTCGTCAAATGTAAACAAAGAGGCATAACTCTTCTTGACACAAATCATGATAGAAAAACATGGCAGTAAAAAGATTTATCTCCCGTACGTAATAAATGTGCACATATCCAGCGAAATTACAATATGTATGTCAATAATGTACCTAACTTACTAATTATCACTCCAACATAGTGCACAAGTACTTTCAACAATAACTTGTCTTGATAGCCAGGTTCATAAAAATGCTAACTTTACTGAGATGACAAATATACAGTGTATACAGCTAAATGATTTACATAGAAAAACTCACCAATTAGAAGTTTCCTCCAGTGATATAAATATCAATACAAAGACTGGAAAGCATCATAGTAAACTAGCAAATGGCAAACTGGTAACATATGCGGCACCAAGCCCTGCTGCGTTCTGTCATGATAACACGCCTGACGGGCTCTACACAAAAAATTACTGTGCCCCAAAAACGATGACGTCACATCACACTTAAATGACCCTAAAAAGTCTAGTTACCGAAATGGCCGTAACAGTGGGGTCGCACGGTACGCAAGTAAGAACTTGGGTAGTTCTTGTCTCCAATCCTTGCCTTCTGCGTTTGCAGCTTTAATGGCTTTGAGTAGTGTTCGGTTTTGCCTTTCTACCTCCCCATTTCCTTGTGGCCAGTATGGTGTAGTCCGAATGTGTTTGATACCATTTGAATTCAGGTATCCCTTAAACTCCTCTGACACAAACTGTGGTCCGTTGTCGCTCCGCATGCTGTAAGGTAAACCGTGCCTCGCGAACATACTCTCAAGTTGAGGAATGATCTTCTCACTGGTTATCTTTTTCATAATGGCTACTTCTTGAAATCGGGAAAAATAGTCTATAACGACTAGTAGATATTCCCCAGAAGGAAACGGTCCCATAAGATCTATAGCCAGATCCTGCCATGGCCCATCGGGTAATATCGTTGTTCGAACTGGTTCGGGCCTATTGTTGTTCGACAAAAGTTGGCATTGTTGACATGTTCTAACAAATCGCTCGGCTTCTGTATCTATGCCTGGCCACCATACCTTTTCTCTTAATCTTTGTTTCGTGCGGACAATACCCTGGTGTCCTTCGTGGGCCAACTGTATTGTTTGTTTCCTTAGGCATTTAGGCAGTAAGATGCGCGATCCACGTAATACTATTCCGTCGACGACTGAAAGTTCCGCTTCCACAGTACGAATTTTAGGATCTAATCGGCCGTGTCCTGTTTCGATCCTCCTCATAATTCCGACGAGTTCTCGGTCCTCCGACGTTTTCTGACGAACTTCTTCAATAGTGAGTGCTTTCGGTACAGCATTATCTGCAATGAAATGCGCATACTCGTCTGCAATGTGGCGTATTCGGCAAGCCTGATTCTGACTCAATCTGGATAGAGCATCAGCAGCATTCTTTGGTCCAGGTATATAGACAATCTTATACTTATACGGTTGAAGTCGCAACATCCATCGCTCGATTCTAGCTGGTGGTTTCGACTTTGGAGAGAAAATGTAAGTCAACGGCTTATGATCCGTCCAGATTTCGAACTCCAGCCCGTATATATACATGTGAAACTTTTCACAACCAAACACGACACCTAAAGCCTCGCGCTCAGTCTGCGAATATCTTTGCTCAACGTCGGTTAGAGTTCGACTTGAATATGCAATTGGTTTAAACAATCCGTCCGGTTGTTTCTGTGCTAGAATGGCCCCAAGTCCAACGGGACTTGCATCCACGATTATTCTTGTCTCGGCTTTTGGATTGTAGTATGCTAGTGCTTCGGCACTTACGAGCGCTCTTTTTAGCATGTCGAACGCATCCTGGTGTCTTTTCGTCCAACTCCAGTGCGTGTTCTTCCTTGTAAGCTCTCGTAATGGGGCAGCTATCGTTGAAAAATTTGGTATAAAACGGCCGCAGTAGTTTGCTAGCCCCAGGAAGCTCCTTATTTCGGAACTGTTGCTCGGCGTCCTGGTCTCCGATACTGCTTTGATCTTTTCCTGGTCAGGTTTAACCCCCTCTGATGAAATCACATGTCCGAGGAACACAATTTTTGACAGACCGAATTCGCATTTTTCTCTGTTTAGGGTAAGCCCTTTCTCAGCTAGTCTGTCGAGCACCTTCGTAAGTTTCTTGTTATGATCCGCCTGATCCGTCCCGTAGACTACAATGTCATCAGACAAATTCCTTACTCCTTTGATACCTTGAATGACTTGTCCAATTACTCTTTGGTAGATCTCAGATGCTGAGGAAATTCCGAACATGAGGCGCTTATAGCGATAAAGGCCCTCGTGTGTCACAAATGTGGTTATCTCTCTTGATTCCTCGTCTAGCTCTATTTGGTGGTATCCCCAGCGTAAATCAAGTTTTGAGAACACTGTGCTGCCGTTCATATCTTCAAGCATTTCATCCACAGTCGGGATAGGGTATCGCTCACGTTGAACAGCAGTGTTGACCCGTCTCATATCGACACAGATTCGAATTTCCCCGTTTTTCTTAGGCACAACGACAAGTGGCGACACCCAGGCCGTTGGGCTGTTTACTTTCTCAATTATGTCCACCTTCTCCAGCTCCTCGAGCTTTTTGTGCACGCTTTTCCTCACATTAAATGGTAAACGTCGTAACGGTTGTGCTACAGGGGTCACGGTCTTGTCGACATGAATTTTCAGTTGAAAATTTCCGAGTTTCCCTACTCCATCGAAAACAGAATTTCTTGAGGCAACAATCCTATCAAGTTCACTTCTAACGGAGCATAGGTCCGGCTCATTGGTTCCTATGCGTAGAACTCCTAGCTCTACCGCTGTGTCTTTTCCTAGTAAGGAAATATAATCGCCCTCAACGACAGCAAACTCTGCATATGTTTCACGCAGTCCATGCTTGGTTACTGCCCGAAATGTTCCAAGTATTTGTAACGGTTCCTTTGATCCGTAAGAAAACAATCTTTTTGTGCTTCTCGATAGAGACATTGTTTCGTCGTTAGCTCTAACGGCGCTCCATACATTGTGGTTAACGATATTGCAGCTCGCGCCAGAGTCAATTAACATCTGTATCTTAGCTCCGCCCACGCTAACGTCTATCATGCCATTTGTATCGTTTTTGTAGACAGCAAATGCGAACTCGTCATCTGAGGACTCGCTCTGCACTAAATGAACATGCTTTGTACTGCGGTCCTTACCTGGTTTAGTGCGCGGGGTGTCCGATTTAGTCTTACACACTTTTGCGAAATGACCCTTTTTCCCGCACTTATTACACGTTTTGTCCTTAGTAATTGTACAGTTCCTTGCAATGTGGCCCTTCCGCCCGCACCGAAAACACGTGGCATCTTTCTGCAAACTTTTCTCAGACACGTATTGTTTCCTGTGACTTACCGATGGCCTAACAGTGTTTACATCGGAGCTTGAAAATGTTTCACTGCCCTTGAATCTATCCGCTTGCTCGTTTACGATTTCGCCAGCTCGGGCTATGTCCATTGCACTTTTTAAAGTTAATTCCTTTTCCTTTAGGAGTCTTTTTCTTAATTTTGACGATCTACACTTTTCAACGATTTGATCGCGAATGTTGTCGTCTGGCTTCTCAAATTCACAGGTTACGGCCAGTTTGCGCAGCCCAATCACAAAACTGTCAATTTTTTCTGTTTCACCTTGTGCCGCATTCCTGAACAAATGGCGCTCAAATGCTATGTTCCGTTTTGGTTGGAAGTACTCATCTAATTTCTTTTTGGCACCGTCCAAATCATCTCCCGACTCCCAAAGGGTATCAAATATTTTTTGGACTTCACTTCCCACGCAATGTAGAAACAAAATCCTTTTTTGTGCTGTATCCGTAATCCCTGTCGCCGTTATGTAAAATTCAAAAGTTTTCTTCCACTTTTCCCACCTTTGGGAAACGCTTGTCTGGTCACCATTTACATCAAAGGGATTAAGTGCAGGTAACTGCAATGCCTTTGCCATTATTGTTTTTCCTCGTCGCCAATGTACTGTCCGTGTTCTAGACACTTATAACAGAAACACGTCTGCTCGCTTTAACGCTTTAATTCTAAACTACATAACTAAATGATTACACAAATCGGCGTGGCTGAAACTGTCAACATCAATTACTGAATTGTATTTAACATATAATATTCTGCTGGTATAGCAAATTCCTAAACGTGGGAAAACATTAAATCTGAATGACTATTTTAAGATATGAACATTACAGTCTAGTTTAGAAAACAGCGCTTCAAGGGTAAGGAGAACGAGCAGCATCTTTTATGCATTTAAATGGACAAAACTTTGTTTACGTTCGTGATCACGTGTTCGGCCAGGGAATTCACCTGGCAATTGTATTCACCGATAGTACAACAAAGGAATTAAAACAGACGCAAATCGCTTTTGCAGTATGACTTTCAGAAACCCAGACTTCCGCCGTATATTTAACAAATGAATTGTTTGTCATTATAAGCATGAAGATAATATTTTTAAAAATGCTTTTCATCTACCATAAGATTTTCCTTTTTTACAAGCGTAAAATTCCTGTAGTATTCGTAGTAACCCATAATGCAATACTCATTCAGCTGATTGGTCAGTTAAAATCATGCTGGTGCCTCATTTGCTAATCTGACGCCAAAAATATAGTCCCGGTTTCCATGCAAAAAATATTTGTCCAAAAAGAAATTTTAATTCATGAAATTGTATTATAGAGAATACTTATGTAAGTTTGATGGAATGTAAAAGAGATCGTTTGATTGCAGTACACTTCTACATATATTATCAGCTGATTCTGGGGGGTGAAAACTGAAACGCAACATAACTTTTCTGTTTACCATGCCTCCACGTGCTAGTCACTTCCTAACCATATTTCCGTGAATAATTTACCCTATCTCGCTGAAGTCTCGCTAACTCTCGCCAGAGCCACTGCCAGAGCTACTCTGAACTCACCGGGTTTTATTATTTGCCGAACACCGAAAAATAAAAGGTTCCGAACACATTAGTAGGGGTGTTAAAGCGGGGTCCGCTTCACGCATCAGTGCGGAAAGCGGACCCAGAAAGCGAACTCTGGATTCGCTCTAGCACACCAAGAGCTGACCCCGAGCGAACCCGGTAAAAACCTGGAGCGCACCCAAGGCAAAATTCTGAAAGCAAACACGAAGTCGGCCCCGAGCAAACCCGCAAAGCTAACCCGGGGTCCGCTTCGGGTTCCCTCTGGTGTTAGGTTGTGTCAGGTCGGTACTCTAGAGACGTCACCATATACCGGTGAAGGGTATAATTTACTTGCTACTCAGGGCATTTAGCAGTGCGTGATATCTATCGTGCCAAGGTCTGCCATTATACGGAGCCTCGGTTTTTAAAGCTGGACACCACTAGACGGGTATGTGAACCTTTCGATTCCGCTACACCCGATTGCACTCGAAACTCGTATAGTATTTCTTTCGAGGTCTTACATTTTTTTGCATTTATTCCTTGTTTTTATGTGCATTCCTTATTTGTGAATAATGTATTGACCTGTATTTTTCATGATACTTTTTTCGTGTTTTGGAAAATAATGCGTACAATTTCATATTCTCATCGCTACCGAGTAGAATGGCAAAGTACGATGTACGTCTACATTTGCCTGACCACAACAAAAAATAACTTTAACTCAGTGGCGTAGCATTGTTTTTGAAAGAGGGGGGGGGGCGGCCGGAGAAAACATTTTTTTTACTTATTTACTTACCTGAAAAAGTTTGAAAGTTGGGGAAAAAAGTGGAGGGGGGCAGGCCCTCCTGGCCTCCCTGTTGCTACGCCCCTTTAACTGTTAATAGATCTACTTTTTATGTAGGGGTTGTTGGGATAGCGTTCATGAACGGGAAATATGGCGGACTATGCCTTTTTACGAGTAGTGTTAAGCTTTGTGTTCTCACCGTAAGGACCCGCAACTATTATTTTAAAGTGCTGAGTCTATGAGATCTCAAGCAAAATTGTATGAAGAGGGAGAAAAATCTACATTTTGTTTTCAGAAAAAAACAAAAACAAAATGAGAGAATCAGTAGTTAATGATAAAATTATATGCGATAAAAATGAAATGCACAAGGAAAAAGAAAGTTTCTTTAACAATCTCTATTTAAACAAGCATTCTGAGGGTATTGCATAAGCAATTCATGTCCCCTACCGGGTTCCCCTTTTTCTTCAGGATGTCATTTTATAATAAGCAAAAGTCCAGTCCAAGGTAAAATTGAAAAATTTTCAAGTTGTAAATGCATTAAAACTAATAAAATAATCCACAGTAAGACGAAAATTCAACTCATTTCTCCACCGTCTTTTCCTCGCTTCATATTATTGTCAATCGGCAATCCTCGGCTGACTCCGCTACGCTCCATTCAAACCTCGGATGTGATTGGTGGAGGAATACGCAACAGATCCTTATATTTCTCCCCCGGAAACTGCCTTATCACTCATTTCATATTTCGCTCTGAATAACGTTCTTCGAAAACGTTTCTTAATTTATGCAATTCCTTATCGTAAGCAGGTTTTGATTACACCCTCATGTTAACAGGCTTTGAAAGCAAGAAAAAACTGTTGAGTGTGCCACAAAATAACTCTGATTTCAAATGTATGACATTTGAAAGAAATTCAAATAAGATCACATGACTGAATCAGCAAGATGGTAGATCACCGTTGACGTCCGAGGTTATGTGCGAGGTACGAGTCGTCCGAGGAAGTCCGAGTGTATTATTGTCGACAATCGGAAGTTAGCGCAGTTCGAACCCGATCTTAATTTAGCGATTAGGAAAATATTCAAAATGCCATAATTCTGTCAAAAATCAATGAAGCGAAGCGAAATTCAAACTTGATCTGTAACTCATTAAAATACACTCACATACCAAATTCAGCTCAATATCTGCAAGCGTTTAGAAAAAAAGTGCGGAAAACCAAGTGGGACAGACTGACGGGACCAGACAGACGGACAGACAGACAGACGGACGGACGGACAGACGAACGGACGGACGGACGCAGAGGAAACCTATAGTCCCCCCTACCCTTCGGTTTCACCGGTAGGGGACTAATAACTTAATAAGAATATAAAATAATTATAAATAACATTTTAACATATTCACGACGTATTGTCAATTAACAATCATTATGGTGATTTCCATTCCTACGTCGTTACGATATATCCAGGAGAGCTTGAGATAACAAATCTAGATACAACATAGTCTAAGACATCTCTTTCATACTTGGATAATTTATTTGAAAAAGACGTTAATGGTATCTTAACAACCAAGTTATATGATAAACGTTACGACTTTAACTTTTCTATCGTCAACTTCCCTCACTTATGCAGCAATATACCTACATCACCTTATACGGAGTGTGCATATCTTAGTTGATTCGATACGCAAGAACATGCTCTACGTATGAACAAATTCTAAAAAGAGGTGAATTATTGACAAGCAAGTTGATGAAACAAGAATATAAGTAGTCTCGTATGAAGTCATTTCGTATGATTGATACAGAGACATTGTCATCAAATACAATTTACCACTGAGCCACTGAGCTGACGGCCGCTTTTCATACCAATTGTTAGTCCATTATTTATACACTGAATTGACGACGGATTTTTCCGTTATTTCCCAATCATGAGAATGAGCACACGGCAGGTGTGACTGGTCAGCAGGGGAAGCTCACTCCTCCATGGCACCTGATCCCACTTAAGCTGATGGTCCGTGTTTGCCTTGCTCCTATATTATATTGTTTTATAAACTTTGAGATTTAATACTGTTCGTTATCTCCATATCTTTCCATTAGTCATTTTGTGAACGGTGAAAATAATCAAAAAATGTACTTTAAATATACAAAAGAATCTTTATGTGAGTTTAATAAGTCAAAATAAATGCAAAATTATCGTAAAAGAAATCAAATCAAATAAGAAGAAGTGATAGACTTCTGTTTGAATTGCCCGAAATAGCAGACATAGTGGTAAATAGTTTAAATGAAACCACTCAGTTAATATCTCTTTCTTCAGAACAAAGAAAAAGAAATCATAAATTTTGTTCCTTAAAAAGATAAAGATCGAGCTTTATTAAAGAATCAAAGACCAATATCAGTACTTAATTTTGATTTTAAAAATATTAGCTAAAATTCTCGCAAGTAAAGTTAAAAAAAAATACTGCCTTAAATAGTTGATGTTGATAAAACACGTTACATTGAACATAAATATAAAAGCTATTACAGATTTGATTGACTAGACATTAGACAAGTATTGAGAATATTTCTAGATAGACTTATCTTTTTTGTTGATTTTGAAAAAAGCTTTTGATACAGTTGAATGATTATAATTAGATAAAATTTTAGAAATTTTTGGATTTTGCAAAGCGTTAACTTTCAGTATTCTTTATATCGCTTTTAGTTAAGCATTCAATTCCGGCTATTGTTCAGCCAAGGCAGTGAAAATGTTCATTTAAAACATTAAATATAATAATTCTTTTTACTACAACTTAAGGATACACCAATGGTTTCCACAGGGCAAAATTTAATTTCTTTGTAGTTCTTTCATTAACAAAGATGACATATTAAAAGTATATATCATTGGAAAGTTTGTTAAATTTACTATTGAATGTTCTTAATTTAAATTTTCATTTTTATCTTATTTAAACATTATTCATATTCAACATTTGAGACACATTCTGGCCAGTTTTCAGAGAAATTGGTCAATAAATAAGGGAGCTGAATCCTTTGACATAATACCATCAACTGTCTGATCTTACTTTACAGTAGAGGACAAAAACCCATTACACAACAAAGTCTGCCAAAGCTAGAAATATGTGACATCTTGGAGATTCAGCTTTGGATACTGTCACTTATCCATATTTCCTATGAATATTCACAAGAATGGGAGGTTTCTATTCTTTATTTAGGTGCTTTTAATGAAGTAAAATAGATTCAATTCTGAATCAGAAAGATTTCCCGGCAAAATGGCAAGAGCTTTGCTCCACCTCCTATTTCATGGTCACTGTTGGATCTCCTTCCCTAAATCTAGAGTCCCTGTAGTTTAATAACTAATAGCCTCTGTTTGGCTAGGGAAGAATTCCCCAAGTGGTCACAGTGATTTATTGCTCCTTTCAAAAGCAGGCAGTTACAGAACATATCAGAAGCTTCAATAACGGCAAATTCACATGTGTTAGTGTTTATATTTGAATATTGTTAAATAGTTCGAAAACCATTTGATAATCAGCAAGAATTTTTCATGCATTATAAAGCAGTGATTAGCATTGTTTTCTTAGCCAAAAATCTCAAAATTGACAAAAATCTTGAAAAAAGCCTTTGGTGTATCTTTAAACAATTCAATTATACTTTTTGCAACATTTTTTGGAAACATTTTCAAATTTATTTTTGTTTCTTAAACATTTATATAATTGCGGCGCAATTTAATTCATTTAGTAATTTTAAGAGTATTTTGTGAAAATGAACGACTTCATTTTCACTTTTCATTGCTGCGACATTTTGTAATGTTACTTTCAAAGTGTTCTTAAAACATTCAAATAATGTATAATTGCAATTTTCCTAAAATTGAGTTTGTGAAGAAAAAAAATGTATAGAAAGAATAGTGTTATGAGGAATTGTTATTTTTAATTAAACGATTTTTTTTCTATTTTTGGCTTATTGATTAAACAGACATGTCCCCGTGGAGATCCGGGTTAGAATAGGTCCTCAATACCCCCTTGCTTGTCGTAAAAGGCTACTTAATGGGGCGGTCCTTCGGATGAGACCGTATAAACCGAGGTCCCGTGTCACAGCAGGTGTGGCACGATAAAGATCCCTCCCTGCTCAAAGGCCCTGAGTGCCGAGCATAGGCCTAAATTTGCAGGTCTTCACCGGCAATGGTGATGTCTCCATATCAGTGAAATATTCTGGAGTGGGACGTTAAACAGTATACAATCAATCAATCAATCATAAACAGACATGTATAAAGCTCTTTGATGATATAAAAGATCCGCCAGAAATCAATAAGTGAAAGAATACACAAACAAACAAATTAAAAATAAGTAAATGAAAAAAAAACATATAATAATACTGTTTTTGTCATTTAAATTAAATTTGTGATCCACTCCCAGAATTTAAATCTGAAGCATTAGATAAGGATTGGCACACTTTTTTCGCAACATTTTGAAAATGTTTTAAGAACATTTATAAAAATGTTTTGTGCTAGCTGGGCAGTTACTTATCTGATGATCATATGTGTTTATGTGTTTATGTATCTTTGACCTGTTTTACGGTTATCTTTCAGAATTACCTGGTAAGTAGTCCTGTCCGTTTATGTACCTGTAAACACAAAATCGGTTGTTGGTCCTATATCCAACCCAGAGAAGACAAGTGTGTTTGTCATAACTCAGGCTCCATGGTGGGTTTATCCCTTGTAACTGCTGATTAAGTATCAGTGACAAAAAGTGACCATCCTGGTCAATCATATGTACTGCGTCGGTAAGAGCATCACACACAAGAATGTTTGACATTGCGCCTGTACAAATTCCTTGTGGTAATATTCCTGACGATGGAGGGTGTCCTCTGTAGTAGAAGCGATGTCTTCCTCCACGATCTGTCACCACTACAGCATGGGGCCAGTCAGACACAACAACATCTCCGTTGCGGTTCTCTGTGATGTAGTAAGGATCTCCATACATTGCCTGACCTTTATCGTCGTGTTGTATGGTATGTATGTGTTTTCCTTTGTAATCGTAACGGACTACCTTACCTGTTTGTCGAACATCTCGCAGACCAACCAGCAGTCCAGTGGAGGGGGAGCAGAAGACACAGAGTGGTATCCAATTTTCTGTTTGTTTTATTAGTATAGACTTTGATCTGTTATCTTGTGATAGCTTGATTATGTTCAAATTCCTGTCTATATAAATAAGATCACCTTTAATGTCCACTGTGTGCCCTCCAAACGAAGTACCTATTTCTTCCTGTTGATGAATGTTATCATCCGCTGTGTTGATAAGGACGATATTGTTCCTGTCACTGATCCAGAGTCGGTCTGAAGATTCACGGGAAATGTGTCTTATTTCATCAAGACTTAATACTGTCATAGATTTATGCAATACAGGTGTAAACATCAGCTTCAACACAGAGTCAATTCCTACCTGTCTTTTTTCTGTTTCTGTAAGCTGGATTTCACTCAATAATGTAATCACATCTTTCCTGTTTATTTTCTCAGTCAGAGAGAGTATAAAATGATGGGTAAGAAAAGGATTTTGTTTTGGTTTTGGGACAGTGGTTTTCTTAAGAAATAAGAGAAATTTAATAGGTTTGTATACTGACTGTTCAAATTTATATTCATAGTTTTCTGTTCTATAGATGTGTCTTTTCAATTTACGGATCTGTTTTTCATATATTTGCGGTTTTTGAATCTTTAAACTTTTAATCCTACTTTTCACATCATTATCAATGAGATTCTTCAGTCTACGGGCTTTCACCGACATCTCTGATTGAATGTTGCAGGTGTGAAAAAATTTCAAATCAGTTTTTATTCTTGTCAGATGATGACAGCTGTTGTAGATTATGTCACTTCTCATTTTGTGGATGATTCCTCTGTATTTTCGACGGTTTGTTTCATAGGCTGTACTTAGATCCAGCATTTCGTGTTTTCTGTGTTTATTCAACAGGAATGAAAAAGGTAACATTTTGAGATTTCTGTATACTTTGCATTTAACACAGACAGGGACTTCACATGAAAGACAGTATCTATCATATAATTTGTCTGGATGTCTCTCACAGCTTTCTTGCTTTGTTAGACTTTGGTATTTCTCACGGTACAGCACAAGATCATGGTCTTTGATGTATAAATTAATGTGTCTCTCTTTGCACTGTAGACATAATTCATAATCACAAGTTTTACAGTAGAATTCTGTGTCCCCCTTACACTGAAAACACTGCCGTTGCTTACACTGAGTGCTAAAACTTTTCAATGCCATGTAGTCGAATTTCTAGGTCTCTAAGAAATCAATTTCCTGAAAAGAAATTAAAATGAAAACATTAAAAAAGGAAATATCATTTTCATACAAAATCATCTAATCAAATTGAATATGCCTTCTATGCAGATAAATTATACAAAAACACAAAATAATGTTGACTCTCTCAAGATTTTTTTAGGAAATGAAAGCACTAAGGATCCACATTATGTTGATGTTCGAAATGGGACGTAAGGACTTGGACAGTTAATTGGTATAAAGACGGGGCCATTTTATGATGATAGTGAACCTACCTCTTTGCAAGGGGAGTAATAAATCACACAAATCTTCTTGTAGACATGAATTACATATTATTTCCTGATACATACACACTGTATAAAACAGAAAGCAAGTGTAGAATATTTTTTATTAAACAACTTCTCATTATACACCAATCAGTTAAAGCAGCAATCTTTTCTGTCCGCGTAATCTTGTGCCACAGCTAGCGTCTTCAGCGGAAGACCCTCATGATAAGGTCTTCCGTCTTCAGCGGAAGATTTCTTGTTAAGGTCTTCCGTCTTCAGCGGAAGACCTTCTTGTTATTCTTAAGTTTCTTTTTCACTTTTATTATTAAGGTCTCCCGTCTTCAGCGGAAGACCTTCTTGTTATTCTTCGGTTTCTTTTCATCTTTTTTTCGTACCTATTATTAACTTGCAATTTTTTTCTCTGGTAACCGATGTTTGTAATACCTAGAAAACATAATATTTTTTCAGTTTTCAAGAAACCAATTCCTTTTCTTTTTTTCAAATAGGCCGATAAATCAATCTTTAAAGAGGCAATTTATATGCGCATAAAAATAATTTGCCATCTAAGTGATCCTAAATTTTATTGACACGGTTATTCAGAAATATGAAACTGAAAACTATTTCATTAATTGTTATGGATTCCTGTTACAATGTGCTGGATAAAAAGTAGCTATTCTAGGAATAACAAGTGAAGATTAATAAAGAGCAAGGTTCACTTTTTGCCTCTTTTGGCTCTGTGAAGTTCTGAAAAAAAAATCAGAACTGCTCATTTTTAGTTGAAAATATGTAAAATTTTTCATGGACCATTGATGTCTTCATATCAAATAAAATTGACTTAATTTTTTCCTCTCATCACTGTATTATGACGTCATAGTGTCATTTTCCTAAAATTTCCTTAAATAAAGCTAAAATTCTAAGCCATTTTTTTATATTTTGAACCCCCCCCCCAACGTATGATTTAAATGCTTAACTATATAATGTTAGAACTATTTCAAAAGAAATGGGACGTAGGTCCTTGGTCAGTTAATTGGTATAATGACATGGCTAATGGAGTAATTGAACCTACCTCTTTGAAAGCGGAGCAATTAAGCACACGAATCCCAGGAATTTTTATCAGGAGTGCGGGGGTGGGGGTACGGGTGTCATATCAATTCTCCCCAATATCTAAAAATTTTTCTATAACAAAAAATTATTAATTAGATAAACAAATAAGTATATCATATGAAATAAATACAGATAATATAGGAGTATTGAGCTGTCATTGGTGAATATTGGCATGAGTTCTCTATACAAATATACGGGTGTGCATGTGCATTTATACAGCCAACGAGTGCTGATAATCACCATTATAAGTTCAATAAATCCTTTATAATATAGCTCAAATATCTCACATTGCCTTATATAAATTATTTTAAATTAATAACTTTAATTTAAAACTAGAACTGTTCAAAGGGGACAAAATACCCAGCTTGGGTTTTTCAGAAGTGCTTAATCCTGAATGTTTTATGGATCTAATAGAAGAGAGATGCTGAAGCATTTTTAGTGCAGGTGTAATTGTTCATTATATTTTTTTTTAAAAAGAAACGAAGGTGCAGCCTAATAAAAAAAATAGACAAAAATACGGACCAGACACGAATTATTAACTTTTTCTATCAGTGACCTTGAACTTGCATTAATGAACTTGGTTAAAAGTTATGACACAATCTCAGGTCTTAAGCAATTTTTTGTGCAGTAGTAGATTCAAGATTTTCCATAATAAAGAAAGATATGAACCAGACACAAACTATAAAAAAATTTCTTCCAGTGACCTTGAACTTCCCCAAATGACCTTAACCCAAGCTCATGACACATCCTTAGGACAACCGGAATCTTTGTGTGAAATGAGGACCTGCCAAGTTTATCCCTAAGAAAGATGTGCATCAGACACGTATTATGAGTTTTTCTTCCAGTGACCTTAAACTTCCCCAAATGACCTTAACCTGAGCTCATGACACATCCTTATGTTAGGAGGAATCTTTGCATGAAATGAGAACCTAACAAGTTTATCCATTAGAAAGATAAGGACCAGACAAGAATTATGAATTTTTTCTTCCAGTGACCTTGAACTTCCCCAAATGACCTTGGTCAAGGACATGACACACCATTATGTTAGGAGCAATCATTGATTGAAATTAGAACCTACTAAATTTATCCATAAGAAAGATAGGGACTTGACACGAATTATGAAATTTTTCTTCCAGTGGCCTTGATATATTTCCCAAATTACCTTGTGTCAGGGTCATGAAACATCCTTATGTTATAAGTAATCTTTGTGTGAAATTAAACACAGACCTGAGAATAAAATGATATGGCCCTGATATATTTATTAAATTTTTCTTCCAGTGACCTTGAACTTCCCCAAATGACCTTGTGTCAAGGTCATAACACACCCTTAGGTCATGTGGATTAATTTGGATATTAATAGCCTCATGTGAAGCAGAAAAAGGGACCATAATGTTATGAGAGACATAAATTCGCACCCATGTACACTTACATGGTTTCTTTATTTTTTCATTGTTTTTAATGTGGTACTGTCATGAAACTTGAAATACATGCTCATAAAATGTTACTCTTTGCTATGACAAGAAAAGAAATTTGATTAAACTAAGAGAAAATAAACTGTGTTCCCGGTCTACGACTTTTTGGGACAACCCTTGTACATGCATGTATGTCAAAAAATAAAATAAAAAGGTATAAATAACAAAATATTATTTCTTTGCCGGATATCAACATATATTGATTTGATAGTTTATGCATTTATATCAGATATACTCAAAAATAATCAAAATGGCCTTTTATTCCAAATTCCTATGAACATGATAAATATCAATATTTTAAATAAATTCAGTCAAATACAGTACTATATGTGTGGAAGTTCGCAGTACGCCACGAGCAGTTGGCAGTAAGCTGTCGTACATGGAATTCCTTATGTTTACAATTCTACTTTCGTTTTACTACTGAGGATCTTATCTGTTTTATTTTTATCGGTTTTTGTTAGAGGTCATGTTCATTACAGTAATTTAATATTTACAAGAAAAGAAAGCCTAATTTAAGAATTTTAACAAAATGTTTCAGGAATAGGACAGAAACAATTGTTTGTAAGAAGAGGAAAACTTATAAATGAAATCAGGGTGCTTTCTGTATATGGATAATTTGTACACAATACTACATTCTGTCCAAAAATAGTCTTGCTGTATTAATATGAATATAGACAGATATCATACAATAAAAAACATGTCTCACCAAAGCAAATGAATCAGCGAGTTGGAAAGCTTTCTAAGATATGATCAAGGTTCTATTCTGTGAGATCTAAAAGGCAACCGAATACTTCTTTACACTTGACAACCGCTCATTAGTAATTCTGGAATCTTGAGCCCGATTAAAATTTACTACAATGTAACTGTATGTAATAATGATGTCACTAACAAGACGGATAAAGGGTCACACTTGATTCTATATGAAAGGATTCTTTTTTATCAATTATTCTCCAATACTATCAACATGATCAAGCTCTTACTAGTTGTCACGACACCCTAAGCTTGATCAGTGCGAACACGATTGTTGTTGTTTTTACAATTTTATATGAAAACAAATATGTACAAATATACAAAATGAAAATTAAAGAATAATTTCAAAATGTCTATTTGCGTTCATCTTGGACCACGTTCCAAAGCCGTCCAAGTCCAATCCACGGGTATGTTAAGGAAGCATATAAGTCATTTTTCGGGAAATTTAGACTTTTTAAGGAAAATTAAGTGTTATAATTTACCAAAACCGCTGATTAACGTAAACTATTATTAGCTAATGCATAAAGATAAAAGAATGTTTAACGCAATGACATGCACCCCCACCACGGTATCACGTGACTTCTATTAATAGCGAAATTTTCCTTAATAAAAAAGCTAACAGAACAACAATACCCCGGAGTTTGATAATTTCTTTGAGTAAATAATGTTGTTGAGAAACATCTGTTTTGTCTAAAAAGTGCTGCTAGAATCCAATTGTCCCGTTAGTAAAATAATTATTCCACACATTCGCACGAAATCTTACCCGGTGTTTTGAATTTTTTACATATGAACCCTTATTTTTCAAAAAAAACCATGCTTAACTTTTTATTTCTAAGAAATTCTAATGAAATTCTGAAAGAACCAGGAACGATACCAATTACTCTATTTTTATAGAACTTTCCAACTAATTTAGGAGGCAAACTTTCCATATTTACAAATCTTAAGTTTTGAAATATACAGCTTAGTGTTGTTCTGTTGCAATTTTTTGTCTCAAATGAAAGAGGAAAGGCTGATCGGGCTGGCTGTCTTTGAAAGAGAATAAAATAAATGACAATAATTAAGCATATCCGTTTTATTAACTGAACTCCATATGAATGTCACAAAATATTAACAATATTTGCTGTTTAACTCCATTTTACGTATCTTTGTACATGCCGTAATAGCCAAATTCTCTTTACACGGCATGATCAATTCCCAAGTTACTTGATGTACACATATGACGTCATCGGTGGTAGATTTTAATCAACATGACAGAATACAGCATTACAAAATAAGGGCATTTTATTTTTGTTAATGTTTACAAGTTTCTATTCATTTTTTAGAGTTTAATTACATCTCTAAATACCAATATTACGAAAATTTGTGTTTTAAAATTGACGTCATCTCCCCTACTATGACGTCATAATGTAGCACTGATTAAGTCAGGGTAGAATATTTTGTATGCTTCCTTATCCCCCCTGCGATGATCCTTGCCCATGTCATACGGTACCACGCCCTTGCACTGGATGCCACAACGTCCGCGACGTCCCACGCAATCCAAGGCGTCTTAAGCGTCTACAGTGCTGATTAAATCCAAGAGACCACATTTCCCCACGCACGGTCTCGGCCTAGCGTACCACGCCCTTGTGTAGTCTTCTAGGTTGCCACCGCCGACAGCACCAAACCATCGTGTAACCACACGCATGCATAAATATGTACAGGAACCTTCATCAAATATGCGTAGACATAAAACAGCTTGACCCCTAAAGGACTGCCTTACAACACATTATAAATGCTTACACATAATTATAATTGTTCAACTTGTTCAAACAGTTTTAACTATTATGTATCACACCGTTTCGTACGGCAAAGCAAAATAATGTATTGTTACACTCTCAGTATTAAACTAATATCTTTACTTTACGCTTAATCTCAAGGCATGTGCACGTGATAAAATTACCGTATACAATTCGAACACTTTCTCGTGGATAAAAATAGAATAAGCTAAATTAACATAACACTGCACTACTTTTCAATATAATAAATGTAAATAAATTGCACTTACCTTGATTGGAGATTCAGTTACCACGAATAAAACTACCTAACCCTCCACGGACATGTGAAACTACTTTCACTGGTCAAGGAAAACGTGCGCTACCCAAAACAAACCTGACATTAACTTATATAGCGAGTGGCCCAATATTAAAATCACCTTAGCGTCACAATGGGATTCCTTGCAGGTTAAACGCTAAATACAAATAAGGGTCAACACAGGGCAATACTAATAAAAGAAAAACAAATAAACATATAACAAAATCAACTTCGATTGTGACACTAGTTAACTTTGGCCATTTTGATTGCGGTATATTCATTCACTGTATGTCTCCAACCAAGATATTGAAAGCTCGCGTTGTCAATCTAAGAGCTTATGTATTAAAATACCTGATAATTGTATTAATATAGGCATTTATCTGCCTCTGCTGGGGATCGATGTAAGTAGGAAGCATTGTATATAACGCTACCACATCATCAGTATTAGAACAAAGATACAGTTATTTGACCATTTCCGAATAAGAAACGGATTCAGCGGTGCTATAAATACACGAGGCATTATTTCAAAATCTAACTGTTTTGTCAAGGTAGTTAAATGACTTGTGGAATTAAATATTGTTTCATAAAAATTCAGTCTTTTCTAAAAAGAATTATTTCGAAAGTTAACATAAGTATCCGTTTCACCAGTTACGAATAAGCCGACGAATTCCGTATACCCTAGCGGTGCCCTTTCAATTCAACTCTAAATCATAAAATATACGCCCACAAATTATCCATTGGCATCCCTAAGAAAAGTATTAAATTATTTGCTGAAAATAAGTTATTTGTATTTCCAAAGGATAAAGAGAAACTAGGGGTATTGTGAGCTCACTTTAATGATACCCAAAGCTTTCTATGTGATTATTATGACAAAGTCCATGTTTCGCTCTGGGAGACCCGAAATGAGTGTCAACTCAAAAAGTCAAATTAGAGGTCACATGTACAATTTTAATGGCACAATGTAATAAAAATCTATGAAAATATCATGAAATCTTATTTTTTCTCTGCAGAGTTATGCGTCGCAGTCATTCTGATTTCTTGCATTGTAAAAGTATGCCGATTCTTTCAAGTACGATAACGAAACCGAAGTTGGAACTGACGGCAAAAAATCAAAACTTCACATAATTCAAACACTCATTAATAAACGTTTTTACAATAGGAATCAATATATTTTTACAATTTTAAATGTATTGATACTTAGCTCTTACTAACTACATGTATTAATTATTTTTCGGAAAATATCAAAATTCGGAACTGGCAAAACGACTGTATGGAAATTTTAATGGTGGAAAATTATTTAACGGCGGAAATTTATACATATTCTATCATTCTTATGTTACATATATTACATAATTATTTACATTATATATGCAATTACATATAAATGATTCATATGTATAGAGTAGGGTATATTTTATATTCAGTGTTTGATATTTCGAATTGTTGGTATAGATATTATCACAAATATGTCATTAAAAGATAAAAGATGATTTATGAGGAAAAAGTCGTAGAGGCCCAGGGGTCTATATCTAAGAGGCAAGGGGTAGGGGTAATTTCTTTAAAGATCATACGAAACAATGCTCTGAGCATTTTGGGTTCGATACGGAAATGAGTTATAATGATATATAAATTCCAAAAAATATTAAATTTTGAGGCCGTCATTAGGTGCTACACCTCCAGCATAATACGAAGTGTCTGCAGCTAGTACAAGCCCTAGCAATGCATGGATCCCAAATCCTTATACATGTTAAATTAAACGCATGATTATAAGTAAAAAAAACAGCTAAAAATAACAATTTTGAAAAAAGAAAAATTCATAGAAAAATGATTTCACCTTTGTAATACGAACATTGATTTCCAAATCATATATCTTTGTTTTCATCACTTATACGTCAATATAACAAAATAAAACTGAATTCCCCAGAATAACCCCGTTTTTATTTAAACGAAAATATCACACATGACTAGATAGTGTATCATTGTATCAATTTGAAAGTGTAAAACAATTACATTGACGCGCTGTATGACGAATTGAATGAGGTATCCATTGACAAAGCAGGAAATCTGGAAAGATGTTTTCCTGAGGTTGGGATAGCTATTTACTATTGCTCCTGCTCATTCTAATGAGTTCAGTCTATCGAGTAAGGTTGTTTTCCTGTTAATGAGATCACCCTCAGTTATTGCTCCTGATTATTCTAATAAGCTCAGGGTGTGGATTAAGATGTTCTGCCTACAGTCCAGACGAGGAAGCAATGGGGAGGTCTACGAAAGACTACCCCTATTACCAAAATACGGTAAGTGTATTCTCAATAGTATCTAATTCTGTAGAAGATTTCATTTTCAGCAAAAAATGTTTAAGATAATGTTATATTCAGCTTTAATTGTGCTACTACAACCTATCAATCCAAGTCATAATCTTGCTTTTAAAATCTTGAAATATGTACGGGAACGAGGGGCATTGACGTGGCAAGGTGTCCTTTACGATACTTTTAGTGCCACCAATGTGTTAATAGAATCAATTCATAAAATGTTAAATTTTGGCAGCCGTTTAAATTCTTATTAACAATCATCAACTTATATTGTTATCTATTTAACGGGTTTTATTATCTTTAACATATTTCTTTTTATTTTTTATGAGTAAAAATATATAATTTGAATTTTTATAATCATCTTTTTAAAAAAGCACTTGTATAAATGTTCATGGTATCGAATAGTAAGAATAAGAATCACACAAATTTTGTGTATTCCCGCCTGTTGTAGGGTACTTATTTAGAACAACAACATAATTAAAACACTGAGAAGGAAGTCTAACTGTTTGATGAGTGAAGCTGGTCTGTGTATTGTTAAGAAGTAAAACACAATGCGCCACTATTTCATGTTGCTACATAATTAATTTTTAATTTCATAATAAAAGCGATGTGTTCTACATTCTCACACGTCTTACATAATTGTGATTTACTTTCACATAAATTAGGCTCAGTTTCTTCTGACGAAGGTTACACAATTAATTCCTGGGGATTCACTGCATATTCAAAACGTTTACTGTAGAAAAAAGTTCTCATAAAGAAAAGACATTTACCATTTACACATGTCATAGCCGATTGATTTAGCGAATCTAAAAGTATACCTAAATAACTGCCTTTAGAGACATCATGCCGAATTTGATTTTTATAGGATAATCATTAAAATATTAATGGAAATGAAAGACAATTTGTCGACTTACTGATTTACAGACAGACAAACCGAAAGACGGAGTTATTACAATAGAACCCCAACAGAAACGTCTACGGTGGTGTTATAAGTATTAATTCCTATAAAAGCAATGTAAATGAATTTGAATGGTTTTTCCAGCAATAATAACGTATTCTTCCCAAAAGAAGTGGTAAAATTAAGAAATGAAGTACTTACATGTAAACAGTCATGCTTTGCTGTTTATAAAAGTTTGCACTATATATCGATGTGTTTCTTTATACCAATAACTATATCAAGCATACACTGTATCCTTACTAATAAAGTTTCAAACGATGATCAATTTAAAGAAGGAAGATGAATGCAACAAGATTTTGAAAATCCAAAACCATCAACCAAAATCAAAAAATCATGAGAATGTCTTTGGAAATTTAAAAAAATAACACCACAATTTGTTTGCGGATGTTCCACATTGTGTTTTAAATAAAAAAAAAAAACGCCCTAATTTGATAAGTGAGAAATTGATACCTGTTAATCTTTAATTCACATAAATGATTACCTTCAAATTTTACGTTTGTAGCATTATTTCATTGATTTATTATTCTTGGATGTACAACTAATTTCGAAGCAAAATTAAATCTCTAGGCTCCTTTGACTTTTTTCCCAGTGATTCGTTAACATCCACCATAGAGGGACACTGCATGTAACATAATTTGCCCCGTTTTATTCACACAAAGGCACCATTGTGATAAAATGTTTAATGTTTGTCAAAATTGTCTCCTTTTGAATTCACCCATTTTTCAGAATCGGAGAGAAAAATAACGGGCGCTTAAAGTTCTCTGTATACAGCAGCTTTTTCATTGGTAAAATATAATGCGAGAATATGACTAGGTGACTGTAGAGATATTGAAAATGTTTCTATAAAGATCATTTGTAAATGTTTTACTCGTTACTTTCAGTTGTTAGAGTTCGACAGTATGGAAATAACGTAGCATTAACCATTGATGATATTGACAGAAGGTTTGATAAGGTCACGTGGGAAAGAAACGGAGCGAAAATAGAAACCAACAACCAGAAATTTCACATCATCGTGGATCTGCCAAACGTTGTCTCATTGGTAATTCATGATGTCACAGTCAATGACAGCGCCACCTATCAGTGCATATTGAAGTCTGGAAGTAATATGGAGAGAAGTGAATTTACTTACTCGGTGCGTACAATATCAAAGCTTGTAGTGATATTAATGTAATGACGTCATATACTGTAAACCAAGTATTATACGCGTGCGATAATTATCCGCGAGTTCCGCGAGTAACCTCTGCTCGCGGATATTTATCGTCGCGAACCATTTGCCCTTTTTTCAATACCGATCCCGACGGTTCAACAAGTAATAACGGAAAAAACTTTACTGTTAGTGTACAACATGTACAAGAAGCAGTTCGGAAAAAATAAAAACGAAAGGCAAAATTAATCTAAAACTATTAGTTTTAAAATGATTAAAATGTCAATAATCATTTCAGCTTGTGTTCATTTATTGTTACAGACATTACGGCTAATTATGGCCCAGTCCTGCTCTGTCCAAACCATTTATAATAATTGCCCCTTGGCTATGTAGATTTTAGAAAGCGTCGATTACCCAGTTAGTACAAGGCACTTTTACAATTGAGAGTTTTAAATTGATTTTAATCTCCTAGATTTTTTTCCCGATTTTCGTTTGAGCGTTGTGAAAATGCGTATGAAGTATACTTATGGTAAACATTTTACTCATGCACTTTATGGGCGGATATAAGATTTTAAATGGACGCAATGCACAGAATATCTTAAATAATGCGTAAGCAGACCTCACGCTACCATTTTACCTAGTTTATGGGCGGATATAAAATTTAAATTTGATTCCAAAATACTCGTGGAAATAAAAAAATGTGACCACTCGTTCGCGGAAATAAATCCATTAGTTCTAACGAGTCGCGAATAAAAAATGACGCGTATAATAATTGGTTTACAGTACATGTTTACTTATTATTCATTTTCCCTTCCTTTTAGAATTTTGTCCAATCAAATTAGTTGGACCTGCATTCCAGGTAAGGACAGAATTAACAAGAGCACAAATTCGATCACGGTTGACACATCAACCCATCCTTTCAACGAATTGGCGAAGTCGGAACTCGTCAAATATGACATTATTAGCAGAGTTAAAACAACAAAAAATATCAATAAAGGTATGTTGTTCTTCCATCCTTACTTCTCACAGCAATTGAAGTATAATACACGTTTATTAAAACCATTAAGACGTTTTTAGTCTAGACTTGATTGTTAACTTCCTCATACATGTGTCATAAAAATCTTCATATGTCTCATAAATGTGCTCATCGTAAAACAAACACTGATTAATAAAATATATTTTACACGTTTTAAAATAAATTAATTCAAGAACCCTCTCTACACTGCAGTTAGAGTGATCTGCCCCTAGATCTAAATTCTAAAAAATAGAAATTTACAATATATCACTCATTTTGTAATTAATTCAAGTATTCTTAACATTTAAAAATGCCAGGATAAATTAACTGAACGTGTTATTTACATTTATTTTCTCTACTGAAGTGAATAACAGTGATTTCTTTTCAATGATACTGTGTTGTCTTTGAACATTTTTCCTGCGGGTAAATACCATGCACCATACAGTGAAAATTAGATAAATAAGCTCAATATTAACTCTGTTTTTAAGGATTATTTGATGTTTTTTAAACAATGATAATATAATTTATACCCAGTACTTTCTTTTGATATATCTTTAGATCCTCTCTGTCAGACCACAGAAACAGCCATCACCAGAACTCTACACTACGGCGTCCTCTTAAGTAAGAACTCCAGGCTTCGCTGGAAGGCCCTTAAAGGTATGTCCGTAATCAACGATATTTATCAGCGATTCCATAACACGACAATACATACAAGGACGCCCCAGGAATTCCGGAAAAAGTGCAAGGCATTATCAACACTCAAGTGTTCCGAACGTCACGTGACTTTTGCCTCTGATGACGTAGAGTTCGCAACTCTTTGGACATTCTTACAGCATGGTAGCATTACAAGCAAGATGGAGGCGTTGTTTGAGAGTAGAAATTTAATGATTGTGAGGAGATACTTCAGGAGCGACAGGTATACCCCGGAGGAGAACGAGAAGTGTGTCTGTTTACCGAGGATTTATCGTGAAACACTGAAATCTAAAGCTGTAGAATTCAGAACATGTCACAATAAACCACGACTTGGCTGAAAATTACTCTCTGTTTTAAGAAAAAAGACCAAATGGCTTTAAGAAAATGAAAGCACGCACTTATGAAAGACCTTTCAGTGCATTTTCTTCATCTTGTTTTCAAAGACCACATATTTGTATCCTGTTGAGCCATATATTTACATCTAGATTATTGCAGGATATTTTTTGTTTCATAACTTAAACTAAAAATAGAATTTTTTTATTTATTTCTCATGTTTGATATTCATCTACTACACATAAGTTCAAAAACAGTGCATTATAAATTTATCAATTGGTCTTCAAACAAATGCCCTATCTGCAATTTTTTTATTGTACTGTTTATGAGAGTTGAACAATGCTACAGTCTATTATACAAAAAAGATACTCATTATGTTTATTATGAAACATTGAATCATTAGATGTATGTATATATAAAATAAAAAAGGTATTTATGTCTTCAAGTTCATTGAATATGCAAAAGCAAGTTTTGCAGATCTATTTCTAAAGAGAGACTGGATATCTGCAAATAAGCCGATGATATAAAGATATCAAGATACATATACAAGGATCAAGAATCTCCTTTAAAGTAAAAATTTTGCAAATTCTATGATCAATAAAGAAAGCTCATTTGCAACTATAATTTACTGTTAAGGTTAACATTAACTGATCTCTTTCATACAAATTGTTAGTTAGGTCATAATTTTCACATTTAATCATAATACGTTTTTTTTTCTTACGCGATCATAACAAACCACGAAACAGGTGTGGCCAGTCGGCAGAGAATGTTCGCTCCTCCATGGCACCTGATCCCACCTTTGAATTCCAGAAATCGAGTTTGATTTGCTCAAAACCTTGTGTGGACTTAACTGGCTAGAAAAAAATTGTAAATTGAAGTTTCATAAAATCATTATATAAACCCCAATATCTTAACCATGTATCAAAAATACAGATGTAAATTTAAAACTCTCTTTTTGAAGTAAACCACATAAAAGCGCTCGTTTAGAGGTAAACTTAACAAACGTCGAAGACATGGTGTATGGCGATTTCTTGAATATCAACAGATACTCAGGGTCACGCGTTTTTTATCGTTTGAATACATAGTCAGCCCACCTTTGTCGAATGTTCTGAACAAAACTGTAGTTGTATATTGAACAAAATAATGCCATATTAAAAGGAGAAGGGCCAACAAACTTAATTTAACAAAAACACGTTCAAATCAAACTTCTCGCTGATATTGTTATCACTTTGATTGACTTTATAAATATTTCAATTCAACACGTGACGTCTAACCTGCTAGTGTACTCGTGAAAATGATATTCTTCAACCTGACCTCAATGTAAATCATTATGTTTGGTGGCCGTTTTCAGAATTTGCCAAATTAATTTCTTTTTTTAACTTTGCCTATTCACGCATGTAAAAAAAATCAAAGTGACATACATATAATATAATATGCCTAACACTTGTTCGAATTTCTAGAGAGAGAGAGAGGAGAGAAATGTCAACAAATACCTGACCGATAGACCCACCTCCTAATATTATTCATTCCGTGACCTAAAACTACTCCGGATACATGTCAAAAATCGAAGACTACACAAATGTACCGGTGCTTCAATGTTAACTGATGACAACAAGGCATTGCTTTTGTGCAAATGCTCTACCTAAAATAACCCTGTATGCCTTGTTCTTTTTATTGCTTGTAATATATTTTGGATTGACTTCATTTATAGTTTAGTAGAGTAATCGCAAAAAGATCCAAAAATAGGGTATTAAGTCCATCCATTCCTTGTATCGTTTGATTGGACTTTTGGCATTATTACTGTTTTTTTTTTTTTTCACTTTCTTTAATTATGTGAGTAAAAAGTAAGTCATTACATACTAATGAGATTACACTATCGCACCAAGTTTAGCCCATATAGTTAATTTGGCTTTGATTTTATCCAAATTCTGCGCGGTTCAAACGTCAATAGAAAGGGTTGAACAACAAATAGTGGGAATAAATATATCTCAGACATAACTCAGTTGATTCGATACGCAAAAGCATGCTCTTTTTATGAACAATTTCTAAAACGAGGTAAGTTCTTGACACACATGTGTGCAAAAATATAAACAGTCAGTATATTGTAAGTTCTATGATCGATTAAATGACCTTGTCAGTAATTACAATTTATGTTTAATTCAAATACTGACTTTCATTTTGCATACCAATTGCTGGGCAATTTTCTGACCGGTCGACAAGGAATGCTCCCTTCTGCATTGCACCTGAACCCAGCTCTGATGGTTTTCTCAGTGCCTGATTTGTTTTGTTTAAAGAATTTATACCTCGAAGTTGTTGCTATTTCCATATATTTCTTTTGAACAAATCACTCCCAGTTATTGGCTTAAGGATGGATTCTTGTCAGCATTTTACGTCGTCAATGGGTCGCCATAGATTTTGCAAGTCGTAAAATGCAAATTACATATTCAATCAAACTGAATGAAAAACTATGTTTAATTTATCAGTTTATGTATTGTTGAATCTATTTCTATTAAAAAATATAAGTTGTTCGTAATTTTTCTTTGATTTACGACAATTGCCATAAAATGCGCAGTTCCGTAGCGAATGTCAACATGTCCAGGTAAACACCGAGAGGATTGTTTTCAACTGTTTTGTAAAATCTACAAGCTGTGAACATTATTGAAGCATTGTAGAATCCCAGGGATAATTAAATCAAAACAATTTTAAATCACCGATTTCTTTATGCTCGAGTCACCTGATCGGCCAAAGGAAACTTGAAGGTCACAAACATGCGAGGTTGCAGACCCACGTTGCCTCGATCGCCTGATGTCATGTCGTGTCACTGTGCAGTGAGATTGTACATGTAAGTTAGTTATGTAAGTCTGACTATTTAATTTATAATTTTGAAATTGAAGTACATGGTTTTTATTGATAAATGGGAATTCGCAAGGATATTATAGATCGATGTATTTCTTATGCTTCTTGAATGTCCCCGCGACTGGTCAACATTTGAGGATTGAAATTCATCATTTTCGTGTGTTTGTCAGTTTTATGAATAATAATTATTCACAAAAATAGAAATTTTTTGTGATTACAACAAGTTATATCACTAACTAGCCTTATTTGTTAAAGACACAACAATCATCAAGTTTTTAGCAAAGTATTTCGGTGGTATTAGCAAACTACGTAATAAAATAATCTTGACGGGAAAGATTAAAATAAAACAAATTTGACTAATCTCCGAAGGACTCTTTATTTAATCAAATTATATCTATATTAGCTAATAAAAAAATCTAGAATTTGTTTTTCTTGCGATTTCTTTTTTTCTTGTTGTCTACGTAAGCAGAACTGTTGAAGTACCTAAATCGGTGGTATGGTACTTGTCAAAAGTTTTCACCCCTAATAACATGAACCACGGGCATAAATTTATGAACAACGAATATTAAATCGTATATATGAACAAAGCGATAAACAACAATTTTATTATTATTATTGTGACAGGGACATAAATAAATTCATCACCACTTCTTATAACTTTCGTGGTGCAGCAAAACTGCAAGTGGATCCAGTGGTTACAATTTTCAAAGCTACACTGAGCCCACTTCACAAAAAAAACTTATTAATTTTTTTTTTGTTCATTTTTTGTATTTATTTATTATACCAACATGAAACTATGTAAACTTTTAATAGCTTTCTTTAGATTTCTGAACTAACTTCTATTTATTATGGCCCCGCAAGGATTTGCGGGTGCCCTATAGTAATCAATCTGTCTGTCTGTCCGTCCGTCTGTCATTCTTCCGTCCACAAATTTTCTGTTTTTTCCTAATAACTTTTTTATGGTTGTCTAATTAAGTTCAAATTTGGTATGGTAGTTCAGTAGGCAAAAAGACATATTTTTATGCTAAGTTTGTTTCTCTATGTCCTCTGGTTTGGAGCTGGGTGGTGGGGTAGATTCCTTCACTTTATATAAGAATGAATTGGCAAAGAGATATAACTTCTGAAAATGTTCCCATTGTAAACTGAGTGCTGCCATATGAGTCCCTTGGGATTAGCTTTCCTCCTAAAGAAAATCCAAAGCATTATCTTTATCTGTCACATTGAGATGAATTACCAACTTTGTCTGCAAATGAAGGTTGTTTTGAAGTTAAGTCCATTTAAGTGGATCGAAGTATAAATGTTTTTACTTTATTTTTGTTGAAATACCCTACACAATGAGTTCTGACTTCATTGAATTCTTAAAACAAGGAAATAGATTAAAGAAGATATATTTTTATTTATTTATGGTTTTTTCTTGCTTCATGAAAATTCAAGAATAATATTGATTTTCAAGGTAGTAGGATAAACACCTCATTCTATCATTAATACTGAAAAAGTTCTTATTATAAACTAAGAAGAAAATGATGAGGAAGAAGTACAGTTAATCCCTTGAGATTAATTATCTAGTCTGCTGCAGAAAATTTAGAAGACTTATCTTTATCTGTCACTTTAAGATTAATGAAAACCTTTGTCTGCAACTGCTGTTTGTTTTGAAGTTAAGGTCAAGCCTTTATGATATATATTTGCATTCATTGAAGGCTGGCATTTTATATAACACAAGCTTCATTATTGTTTAAATATACATTCAGTGTTGAGTTGTTCTTTACTGCCTTATGTAAATACAAGGATATTATTTACAGGTTTTTGGATATTCAGGAATTATCTTGAAATTTTAAGAATACAGTTGCTGTTTCTTGTTTGTCATATATTTTTGAATCATTCCATAAGCTGCACCCTTATAATTTTACCCCATGGCGGGGCCCTTGCTGACTGGTCAGTTTTCTAGTTTGTTTACTAACAATTTACCAACAAGATTTATAAAAATATACCCCCCGTATCAAAAACATATAACAGACACTAACTTTTGGACATCCTCTGTATTTCTATTTAATTTTGCTAGCCACATGACAGTCACGTGACTTGAAAGCGCAGACGGTAAGCTGGATCTACAGTATGTATTTCGATTAATTATTTCTTTTAAATCTATATTTAGAAGTCAATTACATTTAGATATTTTTAGCATTAAGAAAATATGGTATTTATTGTTGATATGACAATATCAGCCATTTACGTACACTTTTTTCTTACATTTCGTTTTTTTTTTCACCGAGTCGTAAGCTTCTGTGTTTACAAACACTACGCAAAAATCGATGATGTCAGATCTCGCACGTTAAGAAAACGCGCGTGCCCAACAGGAAATACCACCGATTTAGGAACCCCACCGATTTAGGACCCTTGCCGATACAATTCAAAATGAGAAAAATAGGATATTGTGGAAATATCAATAACATTGAAACAAACAGTTGTCTAATTTATAAAGCAAAATGAGAAACAATTGTTCAGAAATTATTTGTATAATTGTATTTTTTCTTTTTTCTATTTTTAGGTTTAAAATGTTTTTTTTTAATAGTTCAAATTTTTTAAGACATTATACACTGTTACATTATACAATATGGAATATAAAATGATTAAAATATATTTGTTAAAAAACTTCATTCATTTATTTATAAATCAATAAATGAAATACAGATGATATTTATTGTTTAATCTTATAACTTAAAAACAATAGTCTATTAGAACTGTTTATGTTTAATTCTTAGGAAGAAACAACCCTACAGTACTTAATTTACCCAGGAGTAGACTACATGTACCAGTAGTTGAAAAAAAGACTAAAGGCCAGACTTAGGCAGGATGATTGAACAAAATTTGCTTGCAGATGGACTACTCAGGTACATCATTATAAGAAATATGAACACAACTGTATCTAACTGTTAAATAAATAGTGCATGTTTTTGAGGGCAACAATCAAAATTGACACCCCGAGGGAAACCAATGTCAACTGACACAAGGGGTGTCAATTTGAAATATAATTGACAGTTTAAGGGCAACATGCGTTTTATCAGACCCAAGAACCAAACTGTCTGCCTGAGGCAGATAGGCCAAAGGCAGACAGTTTGGTTTGAGAATCGACAAAATGTATTTGCTCCTGAATACAGTCAATAAATGTTTTGTGATACCTTTCATTTTAATATTTATTTTGATGTACATGTATCTTGTATTGTCTTGAACTTCACGTCCATCACTGCTAAACATCAACACATGCAAATTAGATTAAGCTCCACCAATTGTGTGATGCACATATAAGCTGTCCAACATCTCATCAACCGGTCCAACATCTCATAAGTGGTTAAACATCAATTGTTTTATGCCCGCTCGGCAAAACATTAAAAATGTTGGACTTTTTAGCTCACCTGAGCCGAAAGCTCAAGTGAGCTTTTCTGATCAAAATTTATTTGTCGTCTGTCGTTGTTGTCATTGTTGTTAACTTTTCACATTTTCATCTTCTTCTCAAGAATCACAGGGCCAATTTCAACCAAACTTGCCACAAAGTATCCTTGGGTAAAGGGCATTCAAGTTTTTTTTTTTCAAATGAGGGGCCAAGCCCTCTTCAAAGGGGAGATAATTATGAATTAGTAAAAAATTAATGTCATTTTTAAAAAATCTTCTTCTCAAGAACCACTGGGCTATGAAAGATGAAACTCATGTGGAATCATCATCAGGTAGTGTAGATTCAAGTTTGTGCAAATCATACCCTCTCACCTATAAGGAATGAATGGGACTACTTTAGGGTTTAAACTTTCCAATAATAAACTAATTTCTGCTTTTCTGCTAGCCACAGTGCTCAGGTGAGCGATGTGGACGATAGGCCTCTTGTTTTCATATAGATTTGTATAGAAACAGATTTTTAAAGGTAAAACAATAAGGATTGTTAAAAGCATCTAAACTAATAAGATTTTAGTTATTAACATGAAAGTATAATACACTGTAACATGTAAAGCAGCATTTGTACTGCTAAGTAACATATATTTAATACTTTTTTGTAATTGTAGGTAAAAAAAAAAATTGGACTCTCAGCAGGTGCATGGACAGATGCAAGAAATTTTCTCATCAAATGAGTAACGAACTAAAAAGATTTTCTCAATTTTCAGCAAGTAAGATTTTTCCTCAAATTCATGAAAAATCATTTCTGAGAAGCATTTAAACAAATAATATTAGATCTATATTCAAAAGGGGAAAGGTTCATAATTCACCAAACTAAAATTTTATCAAGTTACTGTTGTTTTTGATGATTTCAGATGCTGTGGATTACACTGAAATACCAAAAAAAAAAAAAAGAACAGAGAGACCAATCATTAACAGCTTGAGACTTAGTGCACATAACCTTGCCACAGAAAAGCGGATCGAGGGATTTGCCTAAATACACTCCCTAATGAAAGATTTTGTAAATTATTTGTAACAAAGGAGAGATTTATGATGTATATTATTCTCCATTTAGCTGCCAAAAATACAATAATTATAAGTTAACTTTTGAAAGGAAGTTGATGTATTTTTTCAAGGAAAAGTATCAAATCTGTCTCATATACCTTTGATAGTCAGTGTCCCTAAATACTGAAAATAACTATTATTTATTAAAGAATATCATATCTTTAGAAATCTTTGTAATATATATAATTATTGTGTAAATTATATTTTTATATGATTTATGCATAGCCTCAAAATCTAGATACAGTATATTGTATAAAATTGTATGAACAATTGCTGATTCTTATACTAGTATGTTGCGCCTTTGATAATTAATGTAATTGTGTTTGCACCGATAAATATTTATATATAACATGTACAAACACTATACTCCTCAGGTATATACATACATGTCATATATTAGTATATGTACAATACATATAAAGATTCCATAATATAACATAAAGTTTTGGTTTTACTCTGCAAAATATGCATGTATTTCGATTGAGAACTTTTACTTTTTTGTAAATAATGAAACCAGTATATTTATAACAGAGGAAATTCGGACTGGAATTTTTTTTAAGTTTTTTGGAAACATGGCAATAATTTCAACTATTATTTTCACAATAATACATCATATCACATTTCAGAGAAAATGTATTATCTAACCGCCTGTCCTGTCTCTTAAGTTGTTAGCCTATATGATATATTGACATCATTTTCTTTGTCCAATGATAATTTTAAAAATGAGGAAATTCGAGTTAACCTGGCAATTTAATAAAAATGAATACCCCTTCATTTCTGTGCTGTAAATGATTCATTCAACATCTATCTTTCCTATGGTTGTAATAATATTTATTTCTGAATATATGATTTAAGTAAAAATATTATATGAAAAAGAATGATTGTCAAAGACTAAAATATCACTTTTTAAATAGTACAGAAGAAACTCGGAATAAATATTTCAATATCAGTTGTGTAAATACCTGTGAAATAAATATTTATGTAAGTATTGTAAATAAAGGTATGTGTGTCTTCATTTATAACCCTGATTTGTTATCTTTATGTGGTTATTTATTTTGGGAGGAAATTATAAATATTTTGTACATTTATGATTTTTTTTAGAAAATTTAGAGAAAGTTCGGATTATTTTTTTTTTCAATAATTAGTCCGATTACCTTATCATTTTTACCTTGTAAAATAATCTTGAACCTTTGATGAATCAACAGAGAGAAATCTAAATATTTGACATTATATGGTCAATTGTAAAAATTGAGATGAAATTCAATGTAAATTCATGAAAATTCAGATTTTTTAAAAAAAAATTTGAGGAAATTCGGATTAAATATATTTGTTGAATAACGAGGATTTCATGTTTTCTTTCGACTAGCTCAATTCATGTAAGTTAGTGATCAATAATGAGCTACAACTTTAATTTTATTCAGCAAGATATTTTTTCTTTCAGCAAAATTTAATCATAAGCCAAAATTTCAAAACTTCTCTGTGTAAAAGTACTATTTTTAGGACTGACATTCAAATGACCTTGACTGAAAATCAAGGCAAACTTCACCAAAGTGTTTGGATGTTAAAATATCAAACACAGTCTGAATAATGAGTATTCAGAAAATTAAGATTCTGCAATTATAAGAAATATGAGAAGAATCCATCCTTAATCCTAGTCCATATAAAGTTGACTTCACACAGATTGGTAAGGGTTTTGGAGAGTAGATTAATTCAAAAGAATTTCCAATATTAACTGAATAGTATACAATAAAGCAAGGATCCAATTCGGAAAAATAATAACTTACAAAAAAGGCCAAATAGCAACTGTGAACAACGTCCATTTTTTTAAGCTCCCTTTCCTTCCCCCAATCATTTCTTTAATTTTGCCCCATTCAAATACAAACGGATAGTTTTTGATTGAACTAAACTTGAATCCACAAAACATGTAAAATCTTTAAAAGTTTGTTATCACTTTCTTTCCCTATGCATGTACGATGATGACTTTTTAAATTTCAACCCTCTTACATTAGGATATTTCTTTGCAAATGTTTAGGATAAAAGCTTTCAAAAGTGCAGTCAGGATGTGTCATGCAAATATGAAATCATCCTCAAAAGGTGATTTTTTTCAATGTAAAGGGGTGTATAAAATATACATTCATATTTCTGGCTGGAATATTCAATATCTGATGAAAACATTTTTAAGGAAATAACAAACACAGTTATTGATTTTTTTTTTTACAAATATTTTTTATCAATTGAATAATACAGAATACAATTCATAATTTATTTACCTGTTTACAATTTTTCATGATCATATTCAAAATGTAATATTTTCTTATTTTTCAAGACACTTTATTTTGAAAATCCGAAATTGAAATCAGTTCCAAATTGATTGGGTTTGGCACAGCCTGAAAATAAAATTGAAATATGTGTCATTAGAAAGAAAAAAAAATTATGATGACCAGACCACAAATTCAACCAGCGATTAGACCCGAATAAACTTCACTTAAGTTTTTGAAAATTCTATTTAAAAAAAATAAACCTGTTTAAAAGTTAATATAGAGTATGTTATTTTGCCTTAATATTTTTTTGTACATTGTAAGCCAGACCCTTGTGGTTTTAATCTTCTTCCTCTTTATGTTTGAGATTCTGAGCTCCTTCTTCTCGAAGTTCTCTTTTATCCACACCTTAAAAAATATACTTAAAACTGTGACATTATTACATTGAATATGACCGTCCAATAATACCAAAGTTCATTATAAATAATTATGAAACAGCAGAATATTATTGATCAACAGTCCACTATTATTGAGCAACAGTACAGTTATATTAAATTAACTCAGCGTCATTTTACGTTACGTAATCAAAAAGTTTATAATTTTACCTTTCAGAAAATATGTAGGTTGCTTTATGTAAAGGTGACAAGAAAATGTCGAAATATTTATTCAAAAGTTTTTAGTGGATTTTGCTGTAAAAACGCAAAATTTCGGGTAGTTAAAGGGTTAACATACTCGCTGGAAAGGGCTGCAAAAGGGAAATTTGAAAATGTGCTAACATGATATATAAATTTGAAAGACTATTTACTTTTGAGGCCGTTATTAGGTGCTTTACTCCAGCATTATGCCATGTTTCTGCAGCTAGTACATGTTTACGCCCTAGCACGAAATTGTTCCCAAAATCCTTAGATACGTTAATGTATAATTATAAGAAGAAAACAGCTTAAAATGCAGTTTGGAGAAAATAATTTTATTGAAAAATGATTTCACTTTGTAATGAAAACATTGATTTTCAAATTATATATCTGTGTTTTCATCTCTTACGTCAATATAACAAAATAACACAGATTGCCCCAAAATGACCTCCTTTAATTTTAACGAATATATCCCACATGATTAGATAATGTTTTCATTGTATCAATGTGTAAAACAATTACATTGACGCGCTGTTTGACGAATTGAGGTATCCATTGACAAAGCAGGATATCTGGAAACATGTTTTCCTGTGGTTGGGATCGCTATTTACAATTGCTCCTGTTCATTCTAATGAGTTCAGTCTATGGATTAAGATTGTTTTCCTGTGATTGACATCACTGTTCACCCTTTACTATTACTCCTCTTCAATATAATGAATGATCCCAATCAATTGATTGAGATGTTCTGCCTACAGTCCAGACGAGGAAGTAATGGGGAGGTCTACGAAAGACTACCTGTATTACCAAAATACGGTAAGTGTATTCTCTTTAGTATCCAAACCTGTGAAGGAGGTGACAGATGTCATTTACAATATAGTTTAGAGCCACCAGTGTGTAAACAAAATCAATTGAAAAAAAAGTTGAATTTGGGCAGCCCTTTCAATTAGTAAACTTAAATCGGTATCTACTTCTACGGGTTTGAGTTATCTTTAATAAGGTTCTTATAAATTTATATGAGTAAAAATACTTTTAAAAGTTTTTTAAATAACATTTATAAAAAAGTATTTGTGGAAATATTCACGATATCAAATCACATTGATATCGTGTGATACCGCTATAGTTGTGGATGTAATAATTTAGAACAACAGCACACTTAAATCACAAGGAAGGTAGTCTAATTGTTTAATGAGTGAAGCTGCTCTGTGTATTGTTCAGAAGTAAAACACAATGCGCTACTATTTCATGTTGCTCCATCATTAATTTTTACTTTAATAATAAAAACGATGCATAAACTTTCTTAAATATATAATTGTGATTTTTACATCAATTAATTAGGCTCAGGTTCTTCTGAACAAGGTTACACATTTAATCCCTGGGGATTCACTGCATACAGTAGAAAAAAGTTCTCTTATATAAAAATGGCATTTTATATATACCTATGTCTCACCCGATTAATAAAACGTATTGATTTTGGCATAAAATATGAATCTGATGGGATAATCATTAGAATATCTATTCAGAATACGGAAAATATGTGGACTGACAGAATTACAGCCAGACAAGCCGATAGACGTAGTAAAAAGAAAACCAGTGAATTCTTATGGGAGCTATTTATTTTTATGAATTCCTTTTAAAAAATGGAAATGAATCTTAATTATTTTTCCAGAATGCATTGCAAATTTATTCTTCCTGAACCATTAGTAAAATTTTAAAATGTATTCAAATCACCATGCTTTGCTGTTTATTTACGTTTGAACCACATGTCGTTGTTTTTCATAATAACAATAACTTTATTAAGCAGATCTCTGCTATTTAATTATAATTAACAAAAGATCATCGGTTTAAAGAAGGAACATCAATGCAATGGGATATAGAAAATTAATACATAAGTAGAATAAACCCAACTTTATCATAAGAATATCTTAGAGAATGTCAAAGATCATATCACAAGTTGTTTGCAGATATTCCACATCGTGTTTTAAAATACCCCTAAATGTTTGAAATGTTAGAAATGAAAACCTATTATCTTTAGTTAAAAAAGTTGACTAGAAATCGTACGTCAATATTCATATAACTAATTTCAGATGAAAATCAGATATCTACTCTCTTTTGTGGACTTCTTTACCAGTGAATCGTTAATATACACCGTAGGGAGACTCAATATCATAATTTGTCAGATTTTGTTTATATTTAGGCAACGTTGTGATAAACATAATCAAGTAATTGATTGATTTTATGTTGTTTTACGTCCCATTTGATAATTTTTCACTCATATAGAGAGGACAGCATATACTGCTGAAGGACTTTAAATTTTGAACCTTAACCAGCACTCAGGACAATTATGCAAGGAGAGATCTTTGTCTTACCAACGCCTGTCGTAATACAGGGCCTCGGTTTTTAAAGTATCACCCAAATATTAAAGGACCAGCAATTTTAACTTCAAAGCGCCTAACGCGAGGCGAAGGAACAGTGGTTAACTATTTGTTTTACATCTAGGTCAGTCGCAGCCGAAATTCGAACTTAAGACCTCCCAATTCCGGTACCAGCACTATACCAACTGACCTACCGTGAACGGTATATTAACTGGCAAGATAATGAAAATGTTTCTATATATATATAGCGTTTGTAAATGTTTTACTCGTTACTTTCAGTTGTGAGAGTACGTCAGTATGAAAATAACGTGACCTTAACTATTGATGATATTGATTTGATAAGGTGGGAAAGAAACGGACAGAAAATAGGAACAAACAACCCGAAATTTCACATCTTTCTGGATCTTCCAAACGTCGTCTCATTCATTATCCGGTCCGTGATATCACAGTCAATGACAGCGCCACCTATCAGTGTATATTGAAGTCCAGAAGTACGATGGAGAGAACTTACTGTACTTGGTTGGTACAAAGCTTGAATACTATTCGTTATCTCCACATCCTTCTTGTAGTGGTTTGAATGTTATGACGTCATATATAACAATACAATTTGTTCAAATAATGTTAATATCTAATTGCTGTGTTCGCTTAGTGTTCATTTTCCCTTCATTTCAGAATTTTTTCCAATCAAATTAGTTGGACCCGCATTCCAAATAAGGACAGAATTAACAAGAAGTTCGATCATGGCTGACACATCAACCCCACCTTTCAACAAATTGGTGCAGTCGAAACTACGTCAAGTATGACCTAATCATAAGTACAGTTAAAACAACAGGACACATCAATAAAGGTTTGTCGGTCTTCCATCCTTATTTATCACAGCATTTCACATAATTAGTAAACACAACTTAGACGTTTAAATGTAAGATAAGACTAGATTATTTACTTCCTTACACATATGTTACATGCATAATCAGATGCATCTTAATAACCTCTTTGTTATATAAAACTGTTTACATGTGAAAAACAAGATATACTGTTAAACTCTTTTGAAATAAATTAATTCAAATTTCAATTTATTTCTTCTTTGTTTTTTTTTTTCTTTTGAATTCGTATTTAGCGTCAATTTTCTGAATATTGGCAACATAATTTCGGAGGGGTTTCTGTTGTAATTCATGAATATTGTTTTTACGCAATTTATTCCTTTTATATTTTATATTTTAATGATAGTTTGATATTTTTAAGATAATAAAACACTTTTATTATCTTTTTATTATTACCAAGCTCTCTGATTGCCCCAAACTTGATCACATGATCAAGTATATTACAACACAAAGGCTTGTGTTACTATATATAAATTTTGAAATACAGATAGACTTGATGTTTCTAAATATGGAAATATTTTTTTTTTCTGTAAGCAATAGTTGATGCAGTGTATGACTTGATATTTCTGAAAAAAAAAAGATAAACCTAAAATCCTATTTATAATTATGTAATACAGTAATTGATGAAGGATATGGATATAACGAACAGTATTCAATCTCAAAGTCCATAAAACAATACAAAATTAAAGCAGAGCGTGCATTGGAGGAGTGAGCATCCCCTGCCGACCGGTCACACCCGCCGTGTGCTCCTTATAATGATCAGGAAATAACGGAAAAAAATCCGTCGTCAATTCAGTGTATAAATAATGGACTAACAATTGGTATGAAAAACGCTAGTCAGCATTTGACTCAATGATAAACTGTATTTGCTAACAAGGTCATTGTGTCAACCATAGAACTTACAAAATGATGACTTTAAACAGTGCATTGAATAAGGATCTACTTTACCGTATAAGTAGAATTTTTAGCGAGGATTTAATTTTGGCATTATTAGCGAGGGACCTGAGATCGCTAAAATTTAATATCGCTAAAAATTAATTGCATTTTATTTGCAAAAGCTTCTTTAATAAGCATTTTAAAATCGCTAAAATTACCTCTCGCTAAAAATAAATTGCCATTTTTCAAGAAGAAATCGCTAAATTTGCGTCTCGCTAAAATTTCCACTTATACGGTATATTAAAATATAGAGATCTTTTCAAAAATAAAAAAGCAAATGTAGCTTTTTAAATCAAATTCCCTACATTACTCTATCAACATAAAGGAAAAATAATTTCACTCAACAGCCAAAATTGATATATCTATGGATCGACCTCATCAAAGGGATACATCTATATGATATATCAAGTAATTTATTCTTATATATCTTTAGATCCTTTCTGTCACACCACAGAAACAGCCATCACAAGAAGTCTTCACTACGGCGTCCTCTTAAGTAAAAACTCAATGCTTCGCTGGAAGGCCCTTAAAGGTCTGTCCGTAATCAACGATATTTATCAGCGATTCCATAACACGACAATACATACAAGGACGCCCCAGGAATTCAGGAAAAAGTGCAAGGCATTATCAACTCTCAAGTGTTCCGAACGTCACGTGACCTTTGCCTCTGATGACGTAGAATTCGCGACTCTGTGGACATTCTTACAACATGGTAGCATTACAAGCAAGATGGAGGCGTTGTTTGAGAGTCGAAATTTAATGATTCTGGGGAGATACTTCAGGAGTGACAGGTACAGACCAGAGGAGAACGAGAAGTGTGTCTGTTTACCGAGAATTTATCGTGAGAAAATGAAATCTAAGGCTGTAGAATTCAAAACATGTCACCATAAACCACGACTTGGCTGAAAATTACTCACTGTTTTAAGAAAAAAAAGACCAAATGATATGGCTTTAAGAAAATGAAAGCACGCACTTATGAAAGACCTTCCAGTGCATTTTCTTTATCTGGTTTTCAAAGATGACATATTTGTATCCTGTTGAGCCTTATATTTATCTCTAGATTATTGCAGGATATTTTTTGTTTCATAACTTAATCTAAAAAAAAGACTTTTTAAAATTTATTTCTTATGTTTGATATTCATCCACTAAACATACGTTCAAAAACAGTGCATTATAAATTTATCAATTGGTACGGTCTTCAAACAAATGCCCTATCTGCAATTTTTTTTATTGTACTGTTTATGAGAGTTGAACAATGCCACAGTCTATAAGACAAAAAAGATACCGGTACTCATTATATTTATTATGGAACATTGAATCATTAGATGAAAGAATATATAAAATAAAAAAGGTATTTATGTCTTCAAGTTCATTGAATATGCAGAAGCAAGTTTTGCGGATCTATTTCTAAAGAGAGGCTGGATATCTACAAATAAGCCGATGATTTAAAGATATCAAGATACATATACAAGGATCAAGAATCTCCTTTAAAGTAAAAATTTTGCAAATTCTATGATCAATAAAGAAAGCTCATTTGCAACTATAATTTACTGTTCAGGCTAACGTTAACTGATCACTTTCATACAAATTGTTAGTTAGGCCATTATTTTCACATTGAATTATATACGTTTTTCTCCTTACGCGATCATAACAAACCACAAAACAGGTGTGACCAGTCGGCAGAGAATGCTCATTCCTCCATGGCACCTGATCCCACCTTTGAATTCCAGAAATCGAGTTTCATTTGCTCAAAAGCCTGTGTGGACTTAACTGGCTAGAAAAAAATTTGTAAATTGAAGTTTCATAAAATCATGATATAAACCCCCTATATCTTAACCATGTATCAAAAGTACAGATGTAAATTTCAAAACTCTCTTTTTGAAGTAAACTGTATGAAAGCGCTCGTTTAGAGGTAAACTTAACAAACGTCGAAGACATGGTGTATGGCGATTTCTTGAATATCAACAGATACTCAGGGTCACGCGTTTTTTATCGTTTGAATACATAGTCGGCCCACCTTTGTCGACTGTTCTTAACACAACTGTGGTTGTATATTGAACAAAATAATTTCATATTAAAAGAAGGGCCGACAAACTTAATTTACCAAAATACGTTCAAATCAAACTTCTCGCTTATATTGTTATCACTTTGATTGACTTATTAAATATTTCAATTCAACACGTGATGTTCACCTGCTAGTGTACTCGTGAAAATGGTATTCTTCAACCTGACCTCAATGTAAATCACTATGTTTGGTTGCCGTTTTCAGAATTTGGCAAATTAATTTCTTTTTTTAACTTTGCCTATTCACGCATGTAAAAAAATCATAGTGACATACATATAATATAATATGCCAAACACGTGTTCGAATTTCTAAAGAGAGAGAGAGAGAGAGAAGGAGAGAAATGTCAACAAATACGCTGACCGATAGACCCGCCTCCTATTATTATTCATTCCGTGCCCTAAAAACTACTCCGGATACATGTCAAAAATCGAAGACTACACAAATCTATCGGTGCTTCAATGTTCACTCATGACAACAAGGCATTGCTTTTGTGCAAATGCTCTACCTAAAATAAACCTGTATGCCTTGTTCTTTTTATTGCTTGTAATATATTTTGGATTGACTTCATTTATAGTTTAGTAGAGTAATCGCAAAAAGATCCAAAAATAGGGTATTAAGTCCATCCATTATTTGTATCGTTTGATCGGACTTTTGGCATTATTACTGTTCTTTTCACTTCATTCGATTATGTGAGTAAAAAGTAATTCATTATATACAAGTAAAATTATACCATCGCACCAAGTCTAGCCCATACAAATTTTGCTTTGGTTTTATCCGAATTCGGCACGGTTCAAACTTCAATAGAAAGGATTGAACAACAAATAGTGGGAATAAATATCTCTCAGACATAACTCAGTTGATTCGATACGCAAGAGCATGCTCTATTTATGAACAATTTCTAAAACGATGTTCTTGACAAACAAGTTGTGTGCAAAAATATAAGTAGTCAGTATTTTGTAAGTTATATGATCGATTAAATGACCGTGTCAGTAATTACAATCTATGTTTAATTCAAATACTGACTTTCATTTTGCATACCTATTGCTGGGCAATTTTCTGACCATGTCAAGGAGCTTATTGCGGGTGTGACCGGTCGACAAGGGATGCTCACTTCTGCATGGCACCTGAACCCAACTCTGATGTGTTAGAGTTTTTTGTTTGGCCAGTGCCTGATTCGTTTTGTTTAAAGAATTTTATACCTTGAAGTTGTTGCTATTTCCATATATTTCTTTTGAACAAATCACTCCCAGTTATTGGCCTAATCCATAAAAAGTTGACTTCACACAGATTGGTAAGGGTTTTGGAGAGTTGATTAATTTAAAAGAATTTCTAATATTAACTGGATAGTATACAATATTACCCAACCTCTGTTGATTTTTCCGTGAAATCCTGGCTTACGATTGGTTAAAGTCTGTCACGTGAAGGCGGTGGATTACTTATACCCGGTCAGTTGCAAATCTATATCCGGTCAGTTGTAAATCTATACTCGATCGATGTATTACGTAACAAACATAACGTGACGTCATAATAGGCACAGTATAAGCGGATGAAGCATTTAGCAGAGAAAATCATTTATAAACCACAGATAAAACGTAAATGTTTCATCGGTGGGGTAAATTCGTTATATAGTCTTTTAGTGACAGGGTATGGGATGATACCTGGTTAGTAAATTTCATACCTGACTCGGCTCCGCCTCGCCAGATATGAAATTTACTAACCAGGCTAAACCAGGCTTGTACTAAAAGGCCAAATAGCAACTGTGAACAACGTCCATCTTTTTATTTTTTTTTTATTTTTTTTTTTATTTTTAAAGCTTCCTTCCCTTCCCCCAACCAATTATTCAAATGCAAACGAATATTTATTGATTGGACTAAACTCGAATCCACCCAATATGTAATAGCTTTAAAAGTTTGTTATCAGTTTCTTTCCCTATGCATGCATGATGATGACTTTTTTTAAATTTCAACCCTCTTACATAAGAATATTTTTTTTTTTGCAAATGTATAGGATAAAAGCTTTCAAAAGTGCAGTCATCATGTGTCATGCAAATATGAAAGCATCCTCAAGACGTGCATTTTTCAATTCAAAGGGATGTATAAAATATACATTCATATTTTTGGCTGGAACATTTAATATCTGATGAAAACAATTTTTTAAGAAATAACAAACACATTTATTGAAATTTTTTACAAATATTTTTATCAATTGAATAATACAGAATACAATTCATGATAATTTTTCACGATCATATTCAAAATGTAATATTTTTTTTTATTTTTCAAGACGCTTTATTTTGAAAATCCGAAATTGAAATCAGTTCCAAATTGATGGAGGTTGTCACAGCCTGAAAATAAAATTTAAATATGTGTCATTAGAAAGAAAAAAAAATTATGATGACCAGACCACAAATTCAACCAGCGATTAAACTTCACTTATGTTTTTGAAAATTTTATTTAAAAAAAATAAACCTGTTTAAAAGTTAATTTAAAGTATATTATTTTGCCTTAATATTTTTTTGTACATTGTAAGCCAGACCCATGTGGTTTTAATCTTCTTCCTCTTAATGTTTGAGATTCTGAGCTCCTTCTTCTCGAAGTTCTCTTTTATCCACACCTTAAAAAATATACTTAAAACTGTGACATTATTACATTGAATATGACCGTCTAAAAATACCAAAGTTCAATATAAATAATTATGAAACAGCACAATATTTTTGACCAACATTCCAATATTAGTTAGCAACAGTACAGTTATATCAAAATAACTGTGATATAGTGTTATATATGGACTGTCTTATTTATTGATGACTGATATTTGAAAAGTAACAACATAAAACAAAGTGTATCTGTACAAAGAGGGGTTCCTAACCTGATCTCATTAAAATATATAAGTGTTAGTCCAATATAGTGTTGTATCACTACTTGATAACCGATACTTGAAAAAAAATCAAAAGCAAAAAACAAAATGTATGTGTTCAATTATACATAAACTAGAAGTTTGTACTCCCCCTATAACAAATTGTATGTGTACAACAACAAAAACTAAGGAAGCTTTCTCCTCCTAGGCACCTGATCCCACAGATCCGTATTGTTTGTAGATTTTTTATGTGATGAATAAATGTTCGCTATCTTTACTTTGCTATTTATCTAATAATATTTACCTATCATGCCGTCCTGTGTGTCTTTTACAAGCAATTATGTTTCCTTTACCTTATACATAATCCTCTCTGTTTATATTTCGGTAGACACATATTTTGTTGTTCCATGATCCGACCCAGAGAAGATGAGTTTTGTTATCATAACCCAGGCTGCATTGTAAAAATACCCCGTCTTGCTGCCGTGTGTGAATCAGTGACAGAAAGTGACCATTCTTGTCAATCAATTGCAGAGTCGGACTGAAATGATCACACACCAGGATGTTTGACTGTGCGTCTGTACAAATACCTAGTTGATCCTGATGGAGTTCCTGTGTAGGAGAAGCGATGTCTTCCTCCACCGTCTGTCACTACTACACAGCCTGTGTCAGACACAATTACATCTCCATTGTTGTTCTCTGCAATTGACTTAGGAAGAGTATAAAGTTTCTGACCTTTGTAGTCGGACTCTATTTTCTGTATGTGCTGTCCGCTATTATTGTAAAGGTTCAGCTTGCTTGTATTTCTGTAATCCCACATCCCAACCAGCAGATCTCCATTGGAAGGGGAGCAGTAGACACAGAGTGGTTTCCATTGCTTTGTTTTCTCTATCAATGTAGATTTTAATGTGGTTTCTTTGGATAATATCTTTATGCTTTGATGCTTGTCTATATAAATAAGATCCCCTGCACTGCTCAATGTGTGTATTCCATAATAACTATCTATATCTTTCAGACGATATAACGCACCACCTATCGTGTTTGTCAGGATGAGATTGCTGCCATCACTTATCCAGACTTGGTCTGATGACACACGAGAAATGTGTCTAACGTCATGAACACCTGTGACGGTAATGGATTTCTGTAACACAGGTTTAGACATCAGTTTCAGCACATACTCATCTCTCACTTGTCTTCGTCCTCTCTCTGTGATTTGAATTTCACTCAGAAGCTCAATCACACCTTCCATGTTTATTCTTTCTGTATGAGAGAAACGGGCGAGCTGTTTAAGATTAGGAGTTTCTTTAAGCTTTAAAGAATTGATATTCTTTAGAAAGAAGAGGAAGCTGACAGGTTTGTTTGCTGACTGTTCAGACATCTGTTCATATTTTTCTATGCTGGCGAGGTGCCCATTCATTATTCTGATCTGTTTTTGAAAAAAATTAATATGTTGAATCACTAAACTTCTAGGTCTGAGTTTAAAAGCAAATACCACAGTGTCAATGCGGCCCTTCAGTCTTTGGGCTTTGGATGACATTTCTAACTGACGGTTTGAGATTTTAGTTTTTAAATCAGTTTTAATTCTTGATAAAAGAAAGCAGCATTTATAGAGAGTCTGGCTTCTGATGCTGTGGATAAAATCTTTGAGATATGAACGGTTTACTTTATAAGCTGTTCTGATATCCATTGTATTGTGTTTACTGTGTTTTCTCCGCTGGAGAAAAGAAGGAACAATTTTGAGATTTCTTTGTTCTGTACATCTGGCACAAAATGGAAGTTCACATGAATAACAGTACCTTTCATAGATCATATCTGGATGCCGCACACAGGGCTCTTGTTTCAAAATGATTTTAAGTTTCTCTCGGTATATCACAACATCATGGTTAAGGGTATCTAGATAAGTGACATGTTTTTCTTTACAGATTGGACACAGGTCTCGATTACACGTGTTACAGTAAAATTCTGTGTCCCCCTGACACTGAGAACACTGTTGTACTTTACACTGGGTGATGGATCCTACAATGCCCATAATGATGAGGGTTAAGGTCTTTGAGAAAACAATTTCCTGAAATTGTGTTAAATGTAATTGATTATAGTGTACACAGAATGAAATAAAGTGAAAACATTTTGAATATCTGTATAAATTCACTTTTAATTATAATGAAGGTTAATCAATTAACCAAGTAAATTAGTGCATTTATTTCATTTTTTAAAAATAAACTTTTCTTTAAAAAAAGAAACTTATTTTAACTTTTGTTATTCGATATAACATAACTTGGGACAGCTTACGCTTTATAAATCGCAAATGATTTAATCTCATTGTAGAAGATGAGGCAATTTTTTCTCTGGAAAAAGGCTTCAAATTTATAGCATATTTTAAAGTAAAGTCAAGCGGAGTAATACGATATTGATGTAATTCATTGTAACGTAGAGAACTAATGTTATGCAAGATGGATTAAATCTTTTACCCCATTAATTGGCTCGTTACAACTTAATTTTGATTATACAGTATTGTGACACTTATCTTGTGTGTCTGACTATTTGTATATTTTTTTTCCTTTTTCAGACATGAATGCTACGCTTATTGCGTAGATCAAAGAAATGCCGCGGACGTCATTCTCCAATAAATCACGAATGTCATCAAAAATGATCAGATCAGAATCACGTAAAAAACCTGTGCAGCTGCAATGTACATTTTACTTTAGAAAGAAATATATATTAGACCACATTGATGTGTCGTCCTTTGCAAGTTAAACACTGTATATTGCAGAAAGTAGCTGATGAATGGAGGTTTCTAAAGCCAATAAGCGGGGTTGTTTCCGGAACCTCCCTCCGCCGTATTTAAACTCTGCGATCTTGGTAAAAAGTGGTAACTAAGAAACTAATTTTGTTATTGTATATTCAAACAGATTAATCTGTTTAAGCTACAAACAATAAATGGCTAATTTTGATGCAGCGAAAGCTCAAATCTTCTGCACTCTATTCACAGGTAAACAAACAAATTTACACTCTGATGCTAAATGGAACGGAGTTATCACGGCATAGAGACCTAATTCGTTTCTCTCAAAAGGAACAATCAGTCGTATTTTACAGCTGCTGGAACATGTAGTAAAATAGAAATAAAGTCTTTGTTATTGTGAATAATGAAGAATAATCTCCTCGGTTTCGATATGTTCTTTGAAAGATAAAAGACTCGGCTAACGCCTCGGCTTTTATCTTTCAAACAACATTTCTCGAAATCGGAGGTTATACTGCAACATTCACGAAAACGCGGACTTTATTCCTTAATTATATTTATATATTTAATTATATTTTTTTAACAGATCATGTTTCTCCTACTGAAACGAAGAAAGAAGAGCAGAATGGGGGTGGTGGTTGGGGATGAGGGATTAAACAGTAATCATAATTACAGATAATTTAATATAACTCATTATTATTGCAATCTTTATAAAATAATAAGGGGGAGGGGTGATAAGAACCACTTTCAAAACTATGTATTTATGGAATGAATTTAATAGCTACCCACGTTACTGTTATACTGCATAATTCTGGTTTGGAACAGTTTTTACACTTTTTAAACCATGTAGTGTGACTTCTGGTACGCAGTCACATGGAAAACGCATGATAAAGAGGTCTGATTTTGACATCAGATATTACTTTAAGTTCCTTTCATAGACATTTATTTATTTGTTTGAGAATGTTTACCCCTATTTAATTTTTTTTGTTCACTGGACCTCTCCAGCGCAATACAATTAAGGTTGAAGTAAGGAGGCGGGGCCTTATTTGTGCGGGAAATGTTTACTATGACGTCACACATAATATAAGGTCTTCACAATTCCACAAAATGATTTTTTTTTGCTATTTCAAACTTACTAGTACATGCAGTTTGTTATATCCCACACAAAAGTATACTAGTGCTAATTGTAAGGGGGACCGTTACAGATGTTCCCCAAACGCTCCCCAACTCCCTTTTGGTGCCATATTCCCTGTAATCTCTATTAGATAAGAAATACTTTATGGAATTTAGACTTAATCAAGGTCTTCCCAGAAAAATACAAAATATATTTTTAAAAAATAGGCATTGCACGCGTGTTCATGTGCATAACGACCATATTATCTTGTCTACACTATCTCAATTCTTAATATACTTGATATCAAAGCATTTAATCCAAAAGTATTAAAAAATTCACTCATTCGAGTGTATTTTTAATTTTACTCATTCAACGTGCACGCACGTGCAAGCACGTGCATGATGATTACACCTTCTTGTAGGAGTCCCTTATATTTATCTATGTTCTAAATCCCATCCTGTTTGGTAGAAAAACAAGGGAGTTATAGCCATTTGAAGTTTCAGCCAATCAGATTACAGCACACATGCATGCGCGTTATTTCATAAATTTTTATCTCTATCGTATTGAAGGATATCTAAATGAATGACTATATTTTAAAATTCCAAACATTTCGTCAAAAAACAAAGGAGATATAGCCATATAAAGTTTCAGCCAATCAGATTGCAGCACACGTGCATGCGCGTGATTTCATGATTTTTTTCTATATCATATATTAGGATATCTTAATGCATGACTATGTTTTAAATTTCAAAGCATTTCGTCAAAAAAACAAAGGAGATATAGCCATATAAAGTTTCAGCAAATCAGATTGAAGCACACGTGCATGCGCGTGATTTCATGATTTTTTTCTATATCATATTTTAGGATATCTTTATGCATGACAATGTTTTAAATTTCAAAGCATTTCGTCAAAAAACAAAGGAGATATAGCCATTTAAAGTTTCAGCCAATCAGATTGCAGCACGCGCGCATGCGCATGCTTTCATGAATTTTTTTATATATCATGCTGTAGATCTTCGTAATGAAGGACTATGTCCAAAATTTCAAAAGATTATGACAAGAAACAAGAAAGATATTGAGACTTTAGTTTCAGCCAATCAGAGCGAAGCGCACGTGCATGCACGTGAGATCTTGCTATTTTGACCATGCCATCTTGTCTATACTACTAATGTATCCTTACATTATGAGTTTCAAAAAAAATCATCAAGAAAAAGAAAAGTTACAGCAATATCCATTATATTGGTCATTTCACGTGTTGCACGTGCGCGCTCTTGCAAGCACGTGCGCGCAAAATGACCTTCGTTCGGCAAATCTACATAACATCCCTAGTGACCCTAAAAAATTTTTCCTAAGTCGGATGTGTAGTTTACAAGATCACTCGCGGACAAAATTTTCCCAGGAAGAAAAATAATAATAACTAGAGCAAAGCTCGTTGCAAAGCAACGAGTAGGTCTTCCGTCCTGTTGGACCGGAAGTAGCTTTCATTTTTAGCTAAAATGAGAAATAACGCCTAAAAATGGGTTGAATCATCTAAAGCTATGTTAATTTATGCAAAAATAAGCCATTTTTTGCTACTTCCGGTTTGACCGGAAGTGATGACGACGGACGGAAAATTAAATTTTATGCTCCCAGAGACATATGTTACACAAAAACTTGTCAAGAACGGCAAAAATACGCGTTTTCCGACCACTTCCGGTTTTACCGGAAGTGACAACGCCGGACGTATTTTGAAGACGCCAAACGATTAAGCTTGACATTTTGGACAACTTTGCTTCTTTGATGTATAACAAATTCTCGATACGTTTTGAGATATAAAGAAAAAACTTTTGGCCCCTCTAGGCCCTTAATTTTAGGGGCCAGTCCTTTTTACAAGATATCATTTGAAAGATCGTGGAATTCTTCACTTCTTTTGTTCTATATGTTTTTAAAAAATGTTTCCATGTAAAAAGATATTGTAGAAAACGTGTTAAAAATTTTGAAAATCGCGATAGGTCTATTTTCGGGCCATAGCGAGCGTTGGCGCTTCGTACTTCCGGTAGTTCTGATATACAAAAGGCACTTCTCCAAAGTTTGCTCTAGCATCCCTGAAAAATTCACAGTTCTATCTTCAATGGTTTTTGAGAACATTGCCGGACAAAGTGAACCTCTAAAAATGACAAAATCGCAGAAATCTCCGAACCGGAAGTGACGTCATCAAAATAAAAAAATATATACCTAGATTTTTTGATGTTCTATCATTCCTGAAAGTTTCATGAAAATCGATCGAGGCGTTTTCGAGAACTCGCGTGCACAAAATATGTAAGAAAAAAAATAATAAAAATTGTGGAAAAGAAACCTAAGAATAACAGAAAGGTCTTCCGCTGAAGACGGAAGACCTTAATAATAAGAAGCAGAGTAAAAACAATATGTTCCCCAACTTCGTTTGGGGAACATAATAAACGATGCATCGATCGTAATGTACTTGTCAATGTGACGTCATCTCGCAAAAATGACGCACTTTGTACACAGTGAGAGGCTGATCAATTAACATTTTGTACAATGAAAAATGTCTTGTTCAAAAATAAAATATTATTTTCAAATAGATAAAAGGCTGTTAACTTAGATCCGCTGTTTATTTTAGTATTTTATTGATGAAATGTCCGTACATTCTCCAGAAAAGTGATACTGTCGTGTGTTTGTATGGAGATTCATTGCAAAAGTAATGGGAGGGCGCTACTAATCGATTTATTGCAAGGGCATACCCTCAATGTATCTTGTCAAGTTTTTACACATAAACTCAAGAAACATTACGATATTTGAAAAGTGATGCAAACCTCATGAAATCTTGCAAATAAATTAATCATAGCGATATGTAATGTAGTTGACCAGCTAAATATTCAACCTGCTGTCCAACAAATTGAAATTTAGCAACTAAAAAGGGGATCTATTTTGGTTCGCAGCACTATTCAAAAACTACTTTTAGTGTTGAAAAGAAATATAAATTAAGCTAAGATTTTTAGCTTGGTTATGCCCTTACAATATATATTGGAATTTATAGATGACCTCTAAACTGCAAGTTAAATTGCTAAATCATGTGACGTCGACATGTCGTGACATGTCTAAATAAAAAAAAACTAAAGAATATATGTTATTTATTTTACCGTGTTTCTGTGTACAGGTTTGGCATGCTGAATATCATGGTGGCTTAATAAATCTCAATTAATAAATGTTAGCCATTGTTTAAATATAGATAAGAGGATGAATTTCTTAACTTGAAAAATGCTGCTGCCTTCTTTAAATCGAGATTGTGACTGAAAAAGGACATACATTACTTAGTAAAGGTCATATATACATGTACGTATTTCGACATGAGCATATTTACTTGAAATTTAAACAAATAAAATGCGAATTGTATTTAAGGCGAAATCACATTCAAGAAAGTACAAAGAATGCAGACACAAAAGGTAACTCAGATTTTTAATTTCAACTGGGATATTGAAATTTGTATATGACCTCCATTCAGTACACATACTACTGTATACAGGGAAATTTTCGCCCCCGTTTTATTTTAGCCCTTTTCGCTCTACCCTCTTTTGGGCGAATTTAAAACGGGGCGAATTGAAAGAGTACAGTTTATTTTTTTTTAAAACAAAACTAGGACTGGGCGAATTTAAAACATGGCAAATTGTTTGAAAGAGTGAAAGGGCGAAATTAAGACGGGGCGAAAATAATCCTGTATACAGAATGCATTTATCACGTGACTGTCCATTAATGGGACCGAATTTTAATAAGTGTTCTGTGAAACTGTGACAATCCGTGACAATCCAGAATTTTCTATAGCAAAACTGTATACCATACGGCATACGCAACACTGTTAAGACCTACTGTAAAAATCAATGGAAAATAAACGTGCACAAACGTTTTAAAACTGAATTTATTTTCATAAGGCCGTTTCATTATTACATAACTGAAATACTTTCTGAAATGGTATAGTATACCCCACTCTGTACTGAACTATCATATTTATCGGTTAGTTGGATTAATAAAAAAACATGTTATACATGTCCAAGATCTACTCATATGTCGATATCATTAAAAATCATCTAATGTCCGACACTTCTGCTTCGCTTCATACTTGGATATTTTACTTGAAAAAGACACAAGTGGTAATCTAACAACCAAGCTATATGATAAACGTGATGAATTTAACTTTTCTATCGTCAACTTCCCTTACTTATGCAGCAATATGCCTTCATCACCTGCATAAGGAGTATATATATCTCAGTTGATTCGATACGCAAGAGCATACTCTACGTATGAACAATTTCTTAAACCAGGTAAATTATTGACAAGCAAGTTGATGAAACAAGAATATTAACAGTCTCGTTTAAAGTCATAATTTCGTAAATTCTATGGTCGATACAATGACATTGTCAGCAAATACAATTTATCACTGAGTCATGTGCTGACTGTCGTTTTTCATACCAATTGTTAGTCTATTATTTATACATGGAATTGACGACGGATTTTTTCCGTTATTTACTGATCATGACGACGAGCACACAGCGGGTGTGACCGGTCGGCAGGGGATGCTCCCTCCTCCATGGCACCTGATCCCACCTCTGATGTTTCGGAGGCCCGTGTTTGCTCTGCTCTTATTTTGTATATTGTTTAATGGACGTTGGGATTGAATACTGTTCGTTATTTCCGTATCCTTCTCTAAAGTTCGGTGCAATTCAGGACAATTTGGATTTAATTTTCTTTTTCTTATTCTAAAGAAATTCGAGACTAGTTGACATGAAACGCAATTTTGTTACCTTGCCTTTATTGTAGTGAATTGGGGGCACTGTCAAGATATAGACCATTTTTTCGTGTTTTTATACACAATTACATACTAAAACTCTTCAATAAACAAAGAAATTTACAAATTAAAAAAAATACATGGTGAAATTCTTTGTTTTTAACATATATCATGCAATTTTCATTCTTCTTATAAAAAATGAAAAGAAAATTGGAGGTAGCCTTTATTGCAGTGAAAAGGGGGCATGTCAAAGAAATAACTTTCCGCAAATGGAAAAATGTTGACCTAGATGAATTATCAAAGGATATCAATCTTGAAATACCTGATACAAGTTTGCCTGTTGCTCAATTAGTTGACCATAATAACACCACATTACGAAACGCTGTGTAAAAACATGCTCCCCTATGTACGAAATCTGTTCTACTTCGACCAAACACCCAGTGGTTTCCCGAAGAACTCTGTGATGCAAAACGCGAGAGACGCAGAGCCGAAAGAGTTTGGCGTAGGACAGGACTAGAGGTTCATCGACAAAATTTTAGGGACATGTGTTCTACGACAGCCAGACTTGTCTATAAAACCAAACAAGACTATTTTTCTCAAAAGATTGAAGAATGCGGTAAGGACCACAAGCAACTATTCAAATTGTCGAAGTCACTGATGGGAAAACAACAGGAAAGTATTCTTCCATCGTCGACATCTAATAGAGAGTTGTCTAACGCATTCTCTGAATTCTTCATTAACAAAGTGGCCACAATTAGAGATGGTCTTAAAGAACTTACTACCTTTAACATGGAAAGAACTATGGATAAGGATATTCCTTTCGGCGGCGAGCCATTGCTGAACTTCAGACCCACAAGAAACGACGAAGTGAGAGCAATTCTAGGCAAAGCACCGACCAAAGCGTGTGAACTTGACCCACTCCCGACGTCGATTTTAAAAAAGAACTTGGATGCTATGGTTCCATTTATTACCAACATTATAAATATCTCATTCGACCAATCAGAAGTACCATCACTGTTCAAGGAGGCATTAGTAAGACCACTACAGAAGAAATCTGGACTCGATAAAGACGCCTATAAGAACTACCGTCCTGTCTCAAACCTCCCTTTTGTATCTAAAATTTTAGAAAAAGTTGTTGCCACACGCCTGGATGAACATCTTGACAAAAATGTTTTAAGGGACCCTTTGCAATCAGCTTACAGGCCACAACATTCTACGGAGACAGCACTTCTTCGAGTTAATCATGACATCATGGAGGCCCTTGATAATCAATCATCTGCTGTAATGGTACTCCTTGATCTCTCAGCTGCCTTTGATGTCATAGACCACACAATACTTTTCCAACGTTTAGAGACATCTTATGGCATTGGTGAAAAATCATTAGCATGGATAAAATCATACCTTACTAACAGGCAACAACGTGTTATCATTGGAACGGAAACGTCAGACCCTTGCCATCTTCAGTTTGGTGTCCCACAAGGATCCGTTCTGGGACCAAAACTTTATTGTCTTTCTTCTAAACCAATTGGAGAAATTTGTCGTCAGCACGGTTTCAAATATCATTGCTATGTCGATGACACCCAAGTGTACATGATAATAAAATCTCGTGAAAACTGGAACAACTATTTTAAACGACTTGAAAATTGCTTGCAGGACATAGGGACCTGGATGTCGATTAATCTTCTTAAATTAAACCAGGATAAAACCGAATTGATAATTTTTACAACGAAATTCCAATCCAAAAATGTGCCAGTCTTACAACTTAAAGTTGGAGAAAGTGTCATTAGAAGTGTAACGTCTGTACGTAATCTAGGCATCCACTTTGACAGATTTCTCACTATGGAAAAGCAAGTAGCGTCCATCATTAAAACGTGCAATTATCATCTCCGCAACATTGGGAGAATTAGGAGTTTCATTTCAACTGATGCGTGCAAGACTCTCGTGAACTCCTTAGTTACATCTCGACTGGACTACGGGAATAGTATACTGGTTGGCATAAACAAGAGTTCTGTGGAAAGGCTACAGAAAATCCAGAACAATGCAGCTCGACTTATTACAAGGAGACGAAAATACGATCACATCACTCCGATTCTCGCTGAATTGCATAGGTTGCCAGTCGAGTTCCGGCCAAAGTATAAAATCCTCGTTTTTACCTACCTTGCTGTGTATGGTTTTGCGCCCGAATACTTACAAGAACTTGTAACTGTCCGTCAAACTAACCGCACACTAAGATCTGACGGAAGTTTGCAGCTCAATTTACCAAGGGTGCGCACCGGGACGTATGGTGAAAGAAAATTTAGCTATTCTGCTGCCCATTTATGGAACAGTCTCCCGGTGCATATTCGTCAAGCCGAATCCATCCAGTGTTTTAAAAGAAAATTGAAAACTCATTTTTATAAATTAGCATTTGATTAACTTCTTAGATTGATCTTTCTATTGAATTTTTATTTGTTTTTCTTAACCATTATATTTTTAAGTCCTTGTGACTGTTTTTTTTTTTTAATTCTTATTCTATATCAAAACAAGACATTTTCAATTTAAGTCAAATTTTTATTTTTAAAGTAATATATGCAATGTTTTATGTACATTCTATTTAAAGCGCCTTAGGGTGATATTTTTTATTATATAGGGCGCTATAGAAATTTATATTATTATATTATTATTATTATATGTCATAATACAAAAATTGGCTTTATTCTGTCCAACTACGTATTTTATAGGTCATAATGGGTTTACCAAACACCAACAAACGACTGCAATACTGTATAAGTTTCTAAAAAATAAATAATTCTTACATTATGAAATGGTTTTCTCGCCATGCTTGATTTTTCTCTTAACACGCGACGCTGTTTTTCGTGGAAAAAGGGGTAGAAGGAGGAGGGGGGGGGGGTGAAGGCGACAAAATTACGATTTTTACTAACATCATGTAATATATAGAAAAATAAAATATTTTGGGGATGCAATTTTAATGATTTATAGACTTATTTTATTTTTTAAAACTGAAAATAATCCATGCATACATGTATTTAAGTCCGCATTAAAAAGAGTGTGTAAAACACTTCAACATGAAGAGAAAAGCTAAAATCGTTTACTTCTAGTTGCAGTGTTTGTTTGTTTAAACTCACAAATTGAAATAAAACAGGATAAAATTAATGAATCTGTACCAAAAAATTGGTCCATCAAAATTAATTAGGTTCCAAAGTTGTTTATTAATTTAAATATTTAAAAGAATAATAATAGAATTGCCAGCTTTCAATGCATAATCTATAGAGTACCAGGTATGCAAGATCAGTGAAACATATAGCGCAATTTGACGTCATTTTAATTGTGACGTTATTGTGTTCAATTGTGACAGCAGTCAAGGGTATTGTGACGTGCCTGAGTCGACGCTGTGTTAAAACGTATGCGCAGATCAAGTAGATCGGGCCTCGTTAAGAAAGGTTTAATCTGACAAGGATTACATATGTGAAATATGAAAACCATAGCCCTTACCTTTCAAAAGTTATGACCAAGGTTAAATTTTTTCATAAGTACGGAAATCTCCATGGTCAAGGTCAAAAGGTCAGAGTTTTTGGTATCCAATGAAAGGTCATGTCAAAAAAATAAGTATGAGAGTACTAGTATTTACAGTTTAAAAGTTATCGCCAAAGTAAAAATTTTACATTTTTGGGTAAAATGGGACAAACTCCAAGGTAAAGGTCAAAAGGTCAAATTTGAGGGTACCCAAAGTAAGTTCTTGTCGCCAGGAATACACATATTAAATATGAAAGTAATAGCTCCAATAAATGAAAAGTTCTGGTCAAGATTAAGGTTTTTGCAGACAAACAGACCGCCAGATAGACAGACAGACATACAGACGGACACGATAAAACTACATACCCCCGTATATTCGATTACGGGAACATAAAAAGAAATGGTCTTCAATTAACTTTTCATATTATGATACAGTATAAAAAATATGTTACAAAAATGAAAATGTTTGTTCTGATTTTCATATCAAATTCTCTGAAAAATATACTCAGAATTGAGTAAAAGGGTGGAGTAAAACAAGAATTACGAAATGTAATGAACACTGTTTGCTAAATCAAAAGGTTATGTTTACATGTATAGTTTTGCATTAGAATGTGTATTTTACACTAGCCAATAGCTTTACTGAGTATATTTTTAGGTTTTATACCCACCCAACCTCTTTACTTATGTAGGAAGCAACTTTTTATTTTTCTGTAAGGAGGGACTAAATAAGCTTAAAATAATCTACTATTCTACTTATTTTCAACTGTTACTTTGCCACAATACTTTCCAGTATATCCCCACCAAAATTTAAAGTATGCTTTAATCATAGCGAAGTAAAGTATGATTTGATAGTACTTGTGTGAAGGCTTAACTTTTGGACATAATGTGTAAAAGAATTATTAAAGTTCTCATGACGTGATATTATATTGACTGCTTTTTCTGTAGTTGTTTTAAGATTTGTTTCTGTCGTCTAATAACTTGCACTGTATTAATATATATGCAGTGTGTCTTAAGATTTAGGTCCTTAAGATCTATAAAACATACCAATGATATTTAATACACCAATAGCACTTCCATTTGATATCAACCGCTAGCATCGTGAAGTAAAATTTGAAGGAAAAAAAAACTTTAAAAAAAAGAAAATCATAGCAAAAATACTTCAATCTTATAAGTGAAAGCTTTTATTTACCATAATAAAATCCTGACACAATAATATTCCATAGCTTACTAATATTAACTATGATATATCATTAAAGTATGCCTCAAATCGAAAATATTCAGTGAACATGCTCTCTCAACAAACAATCTATAGTTAAGTTTATCAATATAACCAATATATATTCAACATTTAAATATATTTACATAAAGCTAATACAGGTAATATCATTTTATGTTGTTTATAGCTTTAGTTATTTGCTCTTGAAAACAAACACAAAGCTCCAAGCAGAATAAAGCTTTCTAAACAGACATTCTGTTTATTGAAGGTACTTGAACACAGATCTGAGGTTAATATTTTCTCTATAATATTACGACTTATATATTTTAATAGCCTTTCAGACAAAAAATTAATTCAAAATCTTTATTCATTTAAACGTTATTCAAACTTCAAATTTTTTGGCGGCTTTGATTGATACATCCTTGCACTTTCACAAATTTTAATTTTACTCTTAATACTTAAGAAAAAGTAACAATCTTGTTGAGTATAAATGAAAAATATTAGTACAATAATACAGAAAATTCAGAGTAAACATGTTCGAAAGCAAAAGAAACGTACAATATATTGTCAGTCCGTGGTTGCAGTTGTGGTGAGCAGATTTTGACGATTGAACGCACCCGGTGAATCGTAAGCATCAACAATAACAGAGCTCGTGCGCTTACATAAACTGCGTGTTTACATAAACTGTGTACAAAACACGAGTGTGATCGATTTGCAAAACTCTGTACACAAAACTTATTTTGGAATAACGATACCTGAGAAGGAGTTTTGCTTTCTAACATTTCTACTCTGAATGAAATTATTTTTCTGGATTTGTTTTAATATTTCTCCTTAATACACAACAAGATTGCCACTTTTGCGTAGAATAAAGAATAAAGTTAAAATTTGTGAAAGTGCAAGGATGTGCCAATCAAATCAGCAAAAAAATATGAAGTTTGAATAACTTTTTAATGAATTAAGATTTCTAATTAATTTTTGTGTGAAATGCTATTAGAATAGATAATTCGTGATATTATACAGAAAATATTACTTTCAAATCTGTGTCTAAATACCTGTGATTTTGTCTTTATGAATTGCAAAAGAAATATTTTACCTACATTTTTAATGGGTAAAAATCATCAATCAATAGCATGGATGTATAAATGGCATTAGCGTGGATCACACTGTGAATGAAATGCAGATTTTATAGATTGAAAACAATTCTGAAAAGTTATTTCACCTGCATCCCAAATCCAGTCAAATAATCATATTATTCAGACACAAAGAATAGGAGAAGGAGGAGAGATTACCCCCTATCCATTTTTTCAGAATGTATTTTTTTTAACAATTTCTAGTTTCAAAATGAAACTCATTTAATCACCCAATATTTTTTTCAAAACAGTATAGTAAAAACATCTCTACTTGAGTGGAAAAAAATGCACATAACACATTCAGGAACATAGAATCAAAGGTGGGGCGGAGTGTTATCCCCTTTCAAAATTCATGAATGTAAATTATTAATTTCTTACTTGAAAATGTTCATTGCAAGTCTGGTTGTTCTACCGAAAGGGGGGGGGGGGTTAAAAAGAATATGTATTTGCAACAATTTAAAATATCTTAATAATATAGTGATAGTTTGCATGTATAGAATGAAACATATAAAAAATATATTGCATCAGGGCCTCCTGTCATCCATTTCTATTTCCACTCACTCGTCCGAATGAAACCTTATTGATTCGAACAATTATTTGTTTGTACGCTATTTGTCTGCTACTTTTTTTTTCAACATTTTTTTTTTCTGAAACAACGTATCGATGGAGTCAGTAAAGAAAATAAATCATATTCGTAGATTTTATCTCCAGCGTGCGTTTATCCATTTACATGAACCATCTTTGATTTTCTAGGTTTGCTCCTTAATCAGAGAAATGAATATCAATTGATTGATTGTTAATTCCTGAAAACTTATTTGTCAATATTTCGGCATAGAGAAATGAGGAACTTTTTTACCTCTACGTGCTAAGAAGAATAAAGATCAAATCTATATTCGAACAAATGCATGAATTACTCGAAGGAAGAGCAATATACAGCATATTTTTCCCTTTCACCTGTTATAAACTTTGTATCACTTAAAGGGGTCATTTTTCAATGGGGGTCAATTTTTTATAGGACTAACATATAAAATAATGACCTCTAAGACTTTTTCTACAAAAAATGATTTTTTTTCTACGGATGGGGGTGTCATTTTTTGTCGTTGAAAAATGACCCCTGATCATTATTTGATGGGAGGTTATTATTCGTCTTTACACTTTTATTTTTATGACGTCCAACAACGTGATTGTTTTTCAATGTCTGCCTCTTCTACCTCGTACAATTATTTTGCTGAGATTCCCTGGAGCTGAGTTAAGATTTAATTCATATAATATTGCAAATGAATTTATACAATGAAAGAAATCCTCGCTTGATTGTGCCAGCATATTTTAATTTCTGAAGTTCAATATCTACAACACATGAACAACGTCATTTTTTGACATGATTGGTTTTTCACACCTTGGCTACAAACCAACATTTACTTTACATTTCGTTTCATACAGTCCATTTTATAATTAATAGGCAGTTACCTTGGTCGTTTCTCACACTCGAGTTACTATAAATGTTGTCAATTACAATGATACAACGTCAGAAGTTGCTAATCAACATTGTAACGTCGAAACATCGTCAATTAACATTATTTTCTTTTAATGTTAAATGTTTAAATAAGTAGACACTCCTCTTTTTTCTAGAGTAATTATGCTTAATTATTGACAGAACCTTAAATTGTGAAGATACCTTTTTAGAAAAGCAGATCACCCAGACAAAACACACTGTATTTTTAATTTTTATCTTTTTATCTTTTTTTGTGTTTTGTATTCCATTTAAAAAGAAATATCTGCCACTGTAAACCATGAATTTATGAGCAAAGTTATAATTACAGTTTATGCAATAATCGTTTCATGGCGATAATTTGAAAACATTTAACAGAGAGCTAATTTAAATGACCTTGACCTGTGATCTTCAAATAAATTTCTAGGTCAAATGTCAAAGAATTTATTGCAGTTGGTCCAGTGTCTTTGTACGACTTCTCGTTTAGAAAGTAAAATTCATTATTTGTAAATATCCGAAAACACCCAGGGTCCGCCGCTATAAAACATACTTAAGTCTGAGAATTTTCTCAAATCCAAAATTTTCAGACTCAGCGGCCGTCATAAAAAGTTGAGAAAAATAAAATTTCCTTAAACTCTTTCATTCTTAAATTCTCAGCTGAGTAGTTCTCAATAGTTGAGTTGAGAATATTTTTGAGATTTCTCAAAGTTTTATGACGGCGGACCCAGGAGTGATAACTTATAAAAAGGCTCGAGAAGTTATTTTGCAATGAAAAGATTGAAAAGTCCCCTCAAGTAGTCGGAAACATTAGTGAAGTTTCTCTATCCCTATGGTTTACGCTTTTGGAGGAGTAGAGATAATAAGCGTGCACTGCGGAAGGGCCTGGGTAAAAAGTTTAAAAGAGGTCATATGTCAAATACAGAGGGGGGGGGGGGGGCCCTTATCGGATTATTATTAACTTTTGATATCCAAAATCATGAACTATAAAGTTTTTCGATAAGTCTTGTGGTTTCAAAAGTCCTAGTGAGAAAATTTGCTTAACTTACCAAGTGTAGATCTGCAGTCTGAATTTTTCTCCTACAGCTTTTCCTCTGTGGTAGAAAAATGATGAAACATATGGAGAAAAGAAACAATTCAAGGTCTAAAATCTATTGAACTAGTTGCATAACATGAGGTTTCAAGCTCTTTACAAAATAAAAATGTTTTATATTGCCGCATTATAAATAAGACGTTTAAGGTTGCCCTAGAAAATGATGGATTTTAACAAACTTCATGCACCGATTACGCTGGCTTTTAATGTGTGTGACCTGAGTGTAAACAAGAGTGCGGGTAGACTAAATCCATCCGTTAGGTATAAGCTTAAAAATATTTAGGATATAAGATAGAATAACGAACAATTATATACCTTATCGTGAACAGAGAAACATGGAACACTGGAGATACTTAAGGTGAGATCAGGTACCCACGAGGAAGAAACATCACCTGCGACCAGTCAAACCTCTTGTGATTGAGTTTTTTGGTAAATGTTTTACTCCTGTTAAATTACAAATCTAAAAGAAATTCCAAAAATGTGACTTTAAAAAAGTATCCTTTTGAGCCTAATATTTATATCTAGATTATTACAGGATATTTTTTGTTTCATAACTTAATCTGAAAACAGACTCTTTTTAATTTATTTTTCATGTTTGATATTCATCTACTACACATAAGTTAAAAAAAAGTGCATTATAAATTTATCAATTGGTCTTCAAAAAAATGCCCTATCTGCTTTTTTTTTTATTGTACTGTTTATGAGAGTTGAACAATGCCACAGTCTATAAGACAAAAAAGATACTCACTATGCTTATTATGAAACATTGAATCATTAGATGTAAGTATATATAAAATAAAAAAGGTATTTATGTCTTCAAGTTCATTGAATATGCAAAAGCAAGTTTAGCGGATCTATTTCTAAAGAGAGGCTGATATCTAAAAATAAGCCGATGATATAAAGATATCAAGTTACATATACAAGGATATCAAGAATCTCCTTTAAAGTAAAAATTTTGCAAATTCTTTGATCAATAAAGAAAGCTCATTTGCAACTACAATTTACTGTTAAGGCTTACGTTAACAGATCTCTTTCATACAAATTGTTAGGCCAATATTTGCACATTGAATTATATACGTTTTTTTCTCATTACGCGATCATAACAAACCACAAAACAGGTGTGACCAGTCGACAGAGAATGCTCTCTCCTCCATGGCACCTGATCCCACCTTTGAATTCCAGATATCGTGTTTTATTTGCTCAAAAGCCTGTGTGGTCTTAACTTGCTAGAAAAAAAATTGTGTAAATAAAAGTTTCATAAAATCATGATATAAACCCCGTATACCTTAACCATGCATGTTCTAAAAGTACAGATGCGAATTTAAAATTCTCTTTTTGAAGTAAACTATGTAAAAGCGCTCTTTTAGAGATAAACTTAACAAACGTAGAAGACAAGGGTGTATGGTGATTTCTTGAATATCAACAGATACTCAGGGTCACTCGTTTTTCATCGTTTGAATTCAAAGTCAGCCCACCTTTGTCGACTGTTCTTAAGAAAACTGTAGTTGTACATTGAACAAAATAATGTCATATTAAAAGGAGAAGAGCCGACCGACTTAATTTAACAAAGACATGTTCAAAACAAACTTCTCGCTTATATTGTTATCACTTTGATTGACTTATTAAATGTTTTAATTCAACACGTGATGTCCACCTGCTAGTGTACTCGTGAAAATGGTATTCTTCAACCTGACCTCAATGTAAATCACTATGTTTGGTTGCCGTTTTTAGAATTTGGCAAATTAATTTCTTTTTTTAATTTTGCCTATTCACGCATGTAAAAAAAATCATAGTGACATGCATATAATATAATATGCCAAACATGTGTTCGAATTCTAGAGAGAGAGAGAAGGAGAGAAATGTCAACAAATACGCTGACCGATAGACCCGCCTCCTATTATTATTCATTCCGTGACCTAAAAACTACTCCGGATACATGTGAAAAATCGAAGACTACACAAATGTATCGGTGCTTCAATGTTCACTTATGATAACAAGGCATTGCTTTTGTGCAAATGCTCTACCTAAAATAACCCTGTATGCCTTGTTCTTTCAATTTGCTTGTAATATATTTTGGATTGACTTCATTTATAGTTTGGTAGAGTAGTAGCAAAAAGATCCAAAATAGGGTATTAAGGCCATCCATTCTTTGTATTATTTGATCGGACTTTTGCATTACTACTGCTTCTTTTCACTTCATTTAGTGCATTCTATTTATTTTGTTTCAGCAACTGGTCATTTCCAACCTCTTTCGTAACTAATTCAATGTAAATTTATTTTAGAAATATTATGATTACACAGGACCCATATTCACTTTTACTATTTAGGACTTCCAATTATTCTAATATACACGCAACACAAAAACCTTTAAGATTTTTTGTTGTACAAATATCAGTACTAGCTTATGGATTTGAAATTGTGCATGTATTTTTCTCATTTTGGACCGCAATATGTAATAAAAGGTAGGATGTAAAATACTACAACATTTTATTCTTTAATATTACCATATCCGATATGTACAGATAAATAATTTTCATGAAATCATGGGAAGGGTTTACATTCAGAGGGAACAAATCATTTAAACTAAGAGATGAATTATTCAATCTGAGATAACGGATTGTGTAATTTGAGGGAACAAATTGATAATCTGTGAGAATGAATTGGCAATTTGTTATAACAGATTGTCAATCCGAGAGAACGGATTGTATGAATCGAGAACTCTGTTTACTTTTATAAATTTTTAAAAATTCTATGTCCCTTCATGGCTTTCATAGATTGCATACCTGCATGACTGCCAGGGTTGTAAAAGGAAAGGAGACAATAGACTGCAATGTTACTTCAGGGCAAAATTCCTGGGGCAACGCTGTTCGTGAGCATGGGAGTGTTGATTAACCATCCAGTGAGTTTGACCACCCATGTATATGATGTACAATAATTGGAAAGTGTCTGAAAAATTGAGAAAATGGAAATTCTAACCACATACTTTATGCAGATTGGAAATAAACAGCAGTCTATAAAAACAGCTTGTTCCATATCTCGGCATTCATTCAAATACATGTAGATATTACGTGTTTAAATAATGTGTTTGTATGAATAATCAAGCATCATAAGTATTATGTGTTTCAAACACTTATTTTTCAAAATATAAATCAAATGTTTATAAACTTGTATGATTGCAATGTCATGAGAATGACACAAATGAAATTTGACTTTATTTTTTGAAATATTAGAAATACAGAAATTTTCAATACCAAAACAAAAATTTACCTGTTCATTTGTGCCTTTACATATTAATTGGCCTTCGTAGTTCATGGTGGGGTTAGCAAGTGGGTATTCACAGATGAAAGTATTGTTGCATAAGGTGCCAGCACCCTAAAAATTCAATGTGAACGTGGTACATGACATGTACACACTGGTACACACATATTGAAAACAACTATCCATTGTTATGGCAACTTTGATTTTACTTTGAACTTACGAGTGATTGTCAAAAGCATCAAAGTTCAAAAGAAACACAAAATTGGCTGAACAATACGAAATACGCACACTGAAATATGAAGATCTAGTACATGTGTACATTTAGTTTTCTTTTGAACGTTAACTAATTGCGTTTTAAAATTAATTCAGTCAATATACAGGTATTCTTACCTGCTAATACCAATTAGGCATGTCCGTATTATTTGATTCATTGATGCGATGATCTTCGTCGTGAAATAATACATGAAAATTGACGTTCAGATTTCGGATCATCATCATGTTGTTTGTTTACTGCTACCATGGCGGAAACACGTGGTTATTTCAATTCGTATCAACTCATACAGTGATGAGTCGTATTTATTCATAAATGCAAGTTTTTGTATTGTTAAATTTCGTGCCAATATAGATCTAATTAAATTGCAAATTAAGTATACAGTATAACAAGATACAACAATATTAAAATCTGATTTTTTTTTTGGTAAAGATCGACGTTTAGGGAATCTACAATTTTTCTCAACATTGTACATCACTACATGAAATTTACATCATTACATGTCCACGGATGAATAAATTAACATTTCATTTTTCACACAAAAGGCAGAACGATAGTATATATTTGTTTTTTTTAAATCTATTTTTTTGTATTATGCATTTATTTCAGTAAAAAATATATATTTAAATTGTCAAAAAAGTCTTGTAAAAGAATTTGTTGTTTCAAGAAAGACGCAACAATGTCGACCTTGACGTTACATGTAAGTATTGACCGATTTTTTCAAAAAAAACTATGCGAAGGTCACAAATTCAAATTATCGTAATCAAAAAAATACTGAGCGTAAGAAGGCCTGTAAGGGCTTGTTGTAAAGGAAATTTTCTCTACTTTTACCAGCTTTATTTTGTTTTCCCTATTTCAACACAGAAATAAACGTAAAACTGAGCTTTGTTTGAACATTACTAACAAAATCGAGAAAAAACATATATAAGTGCAAGAAAATTCTTGTTTTTAAAATATACTATAAAGTAATAACAATAATTTTTACATATTTTGAAAGCAGAGAAAATATGCTTTAAGAATATACCATACTTTCTTTATAAAGTTAATCAGGAAAAAAATGTCAATCGTCTGGAAAATCGGCAATTGCTTTGGAAAATTACGCCATTTTCAAAAAGTCACGTTTGTCTTTACAACGTAAAATCGATTAAATACCGACAATCAAAACATGATCTTTTTAGATATTTTAAAAGTAGAGAAAATTTCCAAAAAGATGATATATAGTTTATATGCCTTCATGCTACCATAAAATAGATACGGAGATCTTATTTTTGCGAAGTCGTGTTTTAACGCGCCACCGGTCAATTTGACCGGTACGGAAGTGAAGGGGTTAAGTGAGAAAAAAATAATGTGAAAACTGTCTAATCCGACACCTGAATAATCCGACACATTGTGAATTCCGACGTTAAATTTCTTTCCCATTTGAGTATTTTCCTTGTTTTTAACACTGTTCAATCCGACACCCTGTCCTTTTCGACACAAAATTTGTCTTCCAGTGCATGTCGGATTTGACAGGTTTCACTGTAATTAAATACTATTGAAATTACACCATCGCACCAAGTGTAGCCCATACAAATTTTGCTTTGATTTTATCCGAATTTGGCACGGTTCAAACTTCGATAGAAAGGATTTAACAACAAATAGTGGGAATAAATATCTCTCAGACATAACTCAGTTTATTCGATACGCAAGAACATGCTCTATTTATGAACATTTTCTTAAACGATGTTCTTGACAAACAAATTGTGTGCAAAAATATAAACAGTCAGTATTTTGTAAGTTCTATGATCGATTTAAATGACCTTGTCAGTAATTACAATCTATGTTTAATTCAAATACTGACTTTCATTTTGCATACCAATTGCTGGGCAATTTTCTGACCATGTCAAGGACCATTGCGGGTGTGACCGGTCGACAAGGGATGCTCACTTCTGCATGGCACCTGAACCCAACTCTGATGTTTTAGAGTTTCTTGTTGGGCCAGTGCCTGATTTGTTTTGTTTAAAAAATTTATACCTTGAAGTTGTTGCGATTTCCATATATTTCTTTTAACAAACCATTCCCACTTATTGGCCTAATCCATAAAAAGTTGACTTCACACAGATTGGTAAGGGTTTTGGAGAGTTGATTAATTTAAAAGAATTTCTATTGTTATACCTTTAGAAATTTGTTTCTATACAATTCTATACAAAAAAAGTCTAACATTTTTAATGTTTTGCTGAGCGGGCATAAAAAAATCGATGTTGGACCGCTGAGTGAGATGTTGGACCGCTCAGAGAGATGTTGGACCGCTTACGTCACAGAGTGGGCGGAGCTTAATCTCATTTTCATTCGCTGGTGTTAAACAGTGATAGATCTGATGTTACATCACGGAATTAAGTACAAAATACATGTAAATATAAAAAAAATAAAATAAAATGAAAGGTATAACAAAACATTTATTGACAGAGTTCTCGGGCAAAATGCGTTTGTCGAACCCTCGAACCAAACTGTCTGCCTTCGGCCTAACGGCCTCAGGCAGACAGTTTGGTTCTTGGGTCCGACAAAACGCATGTTGCCCTCGAACTCAGTCAATAAATGTATAATATTAACTGGATAGTATACAATAAAGCACCGGTCCAATTTGGGAAAAAAAATTGGGGGAAAAATAACTTGCAAAAAAGGCCAAATAGCAACTGTGAACAACGTCCATCTTTTTTCTGTCTTTTTTCTTTTTTTTTTACATTTTTAAAGCTTCCTTTCCCCAAACAATTCTATATTTTGGCCCCATTCAAATACAAAATATATATTTATTGATTGGACTAAACTTGAATCCACTAAATATGTAAAAGCTTTAAAAGTTTTTAAATTTCAACCCTCTTACATTAGGATATTTTTTTGCAAATGTATAGGATAAAAGCCTTCAAAAGTGCAGTCATGATGTGTCATGCAAATATTAAAGCATCCTCAAGACGTGCATTTTTCAATTTAAAGGGATGTATAAAATACACATTCATATTTCTGGCTGAAACATTCAATATCTGCGCAGCACAGTTAAGCTTACTAATGGAAATATCGGCGATTTTTTAAGATAAAAAATACATACTCTATTAGGATGGGCGAATCTTTTTAGGAATTCACTGATATAAAATAAATGTAATGTGGTTTAAATCTACATGTTGGGGACATTTAGATTTTTTTATTTAGACTTGTCATTTGATGTCGACGTCACATGACTTTGGCAATTATACTTGCAGTTTAGAGGTCATCTATAAATTTCAATATTGCAAGGGCATAACTAAGTTAAAAGTCTTAGTTTATTTTATGATCTTTTTCAACACTATATGCAGTTTGTGAAAAGTGCTGCGAACCTACATAGATTCCCTTTTTTAATTGGTAAAATTTAATTTGTTGGACGGCAGGTTAAATATTTTGCTGGTCAACTACATTAAATATAGCTATAATTAATTTATTTGCAAGATTTCAAGAGGTTCGCAGCAATTTTCAAATATCTTAATGCTTCTTGATTTTTAGTGTAAAATTTTAACAAGATACATTTAGGGTATGCCCTTGCAATAAATCGATTTATTAGAGCCCTTCCATTACTTTTTCAATGAATCTGCATACAAACACACGACAGTATCGCATGTCTGAAGAGTGCACGTACTGTTTTTAAATAAAATACTAAAATAGACATCGCATCCGAGTTAATGGCTTTTTATTTTACTGTAAATGATATTTTATTTGAGAACAAGACATTTTTCACTGTACAAAATGTGACTTGATCAGCCTCTCACTGTGAAAAATTTGCGTCATTTTTTCGAGATGACGTCACATTGACAAGAGCATTGCGACCGATGCATCGTTTATATACTGTTGAATGGGATTTAACAAATGACAAAACTGCATGTAATAGTACGTTTGTATGTAGTATACAGCTATCCAGCTGTTTGAAATAGCATATAATTTCATTTTGTGGTATTTTGAAGACCTTATATTATGCGTGACGTCATAGTAAACATTTCCCGTACAAATTAAGCCCCGCCTTCTTACTGTAATCTTAACTGTGCTGCGTGATGAAAATTTTTTTAAAAAAAAACAACAAACACATTTATTGAAATTTTTTACAAATATTTTTATCAATTGAATAACACAGAATACAATTCATGATTAATTTTCATGTTTATAATTTTTCATGATCATATTCAAAATGTAATATTTTCTTATTTTTCAAGACACTTTATTTTGAAAATCCGAAATAAAAATCAGTTCCAAATTGATGGGGATTGTCACAGCCTGAAAATAAAATTTAAATATGTGTCATTAGAAAGAAGAAAAAAATTATGATGACCAGACCACAAATTCAACCAGCGATTAGACCCGTAGAACTTCACTTATGTTTTTGAAAATTTTATTTAAAAAGAAAATAAGCCTGTTTAAAAGTTAATATAGAGTATATTATTTTGCCTTAATATTTTTTTGTACATTGTAAGCCAGACCCATGTGGTTTTAATCTTCTTCCTCTTTTTGTTTGAGATTCTGAGCTCCTTCTTCTCGAAGTTCTCTTTTATCCACACCTTAAAAAATATACTTAAAACTGTGACATTATTACATTGAATATGACCGTCTAAAAATACCAAAGTTCAAAATAAATAATTATGAAACAGCAGAATCTTATTGATCAACAGTCCACTATTATTGAGCAACAGTACAGTTATATTGAATTAACTTGGCGTCATTTTCTTTTACGTAATCAAATAGTTTATAATTTTACCTTTCAGAAAATATGTAGGTTGCTTTATGTAAAGGTGACTAGAAAATGTCAAAATATCTATTCGAAAGTTTTTAGTTGATTTTGCTGTAAAAACGCAAAATCTCTGGTAGTTAAAGGGTTAACATACTCGCTGGAAAGGGCTATAAAAAGGGAAAATTGAAAATATGCTAACTTGATATATAAATTCCAAAAAAAATGTATTTAATTTTGAGGCCGTTATTAGGTGTTTTACCTCCAACATTATGCCATGTTTCTGCAGCTAGTACATGTTTAAGCCCTAGCACGAAATGGTTCCAAAATCCTTATATACGTTAATGTATAATTATTAGAAGAAACAGCTTAAAATACAGTTTGGAGAAAACAATTTTATTGAAAAATGATTTCACCTTTGTAATGCAAACATTGATTTTCAAATTATATATCTGCGTTTTCATCTCTAATACGTCAATATAACAAAATAACACAGGTTGCCCCAAAATGACCCCCTTTAATTTTAACGAAAATATCCCACATGATTAGATAATGTTTCCATTGTATCAATGTGTAAAACAATTACATTGAGACGCTGTTTGACGAATTGAGGTATCCATTGACAAAGCAGGAAATCTGGAAAAATGTTTTCCTGTGGTTGGGATCGCTATTTACAATTGCTCCTGTTCATTCTAATGAGTTCCGTCTATGGATTAAGATTGTTTTCCTGTTATTGACATCACTGTTCACCCTTTACTATTACTCCTCTTCAATATAATGAATGATCCCAATTAATTGATTGTGATGTTTTGCCTACAGTCCAGACAAGGAAGTAATGGGGAGGTCTACGTAAGACTACCTCTATTACCGAAATACGGTACCTGTATTCTCTTTAGTATCCAAACCTGTGAAGGAGGTGACAGATGTCATTTACAATATAGTTTAGAGCCACCAGTGTGTAAACAAAATCAATTGAAAAAAAAAGTTGAATTTTGGCAGCCCTTTCAATTAGTAAACTTAAATCGGTATCTACTTCTACGGGTTTGAGTTATCTTGAATAAGGTTCTTATAAATTTATATGAGTAAAAATTTTTTTAAAAGTTTTTTAAATAACATTTATAAAAAAGTATTTGTGGAAATATTCACGATATCAAATCACATTGATATCGTGTGATACCGCTATAGTTGTGGATGTAATAATTTAGAACAACAGCACACTTAAATCACAAGGAAGGTAGTCTAATTGTTTAATGAGTGAAGCTGCTCTGTGTATTGTTCAGAAGTAAAACACAATGCGCCACTATTTCATGTTGCTTCATAATTAATTTTTACTTTCATAATAAAAACGATGCATAAACTTTCTTAAATATCTTATATAATTGTGATTTTTACATCAATTAATTAGGCTCAGGTTCTTCTGAACAAGGTTACACACTTAATCCCTGGGGATTCACTGCATACAGTAGAAAAAATTCTCTTATATAAAAATGGCATTTTATATATACCTATGTCTCACCCGATTAATAAAGCGTATTGATTTTGGCATAAAATATGAATCTGATGGGATAATCATTAGAATATCTATTCAGAATACGGAAAATATGTGGACTGACAGAATTACAGCCAGACAAGCCGATAGACGTAGTAAAAAGAAAACCAGTGAATTCTTATGGGAGCTATTTATTTTTATGAATTCCTTTAAAAAAATGGAAATGAATCTTAATTATTTTTCCAGAATGCATTGCAAATTTATTCTTCCTGAACCATTAGTAAAATTTAAAAATGTATTCAAATCACCATGCTTTGCTGTTTATTTACGTTTGAACCACATGTCGTTGTTTTTCATAATAACAATAACTTTATTAAGCAGATCTCTGCTATTTAATTATAATTAACAAAAGATCATCGGTTTAAAGAAGGAACATCAATGCAATGGGATATAGAAAATTAATACATAAGTAGAATAAACCCAACTTTATCATAAGAATATCTTAGAGAATGTCAAAGATCATATCACAAGTTGTTTGCAAATATTCCACATCGTGTTTTAAAATACCCCTAAATATTTGAAATGTTAGAAATGAAAACCTATTATCTTTAGTTAAAAAAGTTGACTGGAAATCGTACTTCAATATTCATATAACTAATTTCAGATGAAAATCAGATATCTACTCTCTTTTGTGGACTTCTTTGCCAGTGATTCGTTAATATACACCATAGGGAGACTCAATATCATATTTTGTCGGGTTTTGTTCATATTCAGGCAACGTTGTGATAAAATAATCAGGTTTATTAATAAGAAGTTGATTGATTTTATGTTGTTTTACATCCCATTCGGTAACTTTTCACTCATATTAAGAGGTCAGCATACTGTAGATTCCTAATAATACGCAAGAAATTAATTTTCGCGTAATTTCGCGAGAAGTATCCCTTGCGAAAAAATATTACTCGCTTTTATTTTTATGGTGCTGAAATCTAGGTAAATTCTGTGAATCAGCCGTTAAATTGCGAATTATAATTCTCGCGATTTGACGTTAAAGAGCCAGTTTGCGATAAAAAAGTAATCGCGAAAAATAAGGAATCTACAGAATACTGCTGAAGGGCTTCAAATTTTTACCCTTAACCAGAACTAAGGACAATTATGCAAGGAGAGATCTTTATCTTACCAACGCCTGTCGTAACACAGGGCCTCGGTTTTTGAAGTATCACCCAAATATTAAAGGACCAGCAATTTTCAAAGCACCGAGCGCAAGGCGAAGGAACAGTTGCTAACTATTTGTTTTACATGTAGGTAAGTCGCGGCCGAAATTCGAACTTAAACTTCCCAATTTCGGAACCAGCGCTTTACTAACTGATCTACCGTGAACGGTATATTAGATGGCAAGATGATGAAAATATTTCTATATATAGCATGTGTAAATGTTTTACCCGTTACTTTCAGTTGTCAGAGTTCGACAGTATGGCAATCACGTGGCCTTAACTATTGATGATATTGACAGAAGGTTTGATAAGGTCACGTGGGAAAGAAACGGTGAGAAAATAGGAACAAACAACCAGAAATTTCACATCCTTCTGGATCCTCCACACGTAGTCTCATTGATTATCCATGATGTCACAGTCAATGACAGCGCCACCTATCAGTGCATATTGAAGTCCGGAAGTACAATGGAGAAAAGTGAACTTTCTGTACTTGGTTGGTACAAAGCTTAATACTATTCGTTATTTCCATATCCTTTTTGTAGTGGTTTAAATGACGTCATATATAACAATACAATTTGTTCAAATAATGTTAATATCTAATTGCTGTGTTAACTTAGTGCTTATTTTCCCTCCTTTTAGAATTTTGTCCAATCAAATTAGTTGGACCCGCAGTCCAGATAAGGACAGAATTAACAAGAGCAGAAGTTCGATCACGGCTGACACATCACATCAACCCTACCTTTCAATAAATTGGCGAAGTCGGAACTACGTCAAGTATGACGTCATTATTAGCAGAGCTAAAACAACAAAAAATATCAATAAAGGTATGCTGTTCTTCCGTCCTTACTTATCACAGCAATTGAGGTATAATACATGTTTATTAAAAACCACTAAGGCGTATTATTCTAGACTAGATTGTTAACTTCCTTATATATATGTCACATACATTCCTCATATGTCTGATTAATGTGCTCCCTTATTAATAATACTTTTACACTTTTTAAAATAAATTGATTTAACGAGGCCCGATCTAGTTGAAAATTACGAAAACGGAATGTTAAAAAAATTTAATTATTGGAAATATACTTGTATGTTTTATGCTTAGAAAAATTAGAATGAAATTTTGTTACCTTGCCTTTATTGTAGTGAAATGGGGGCACTGTCAAGATATGGACCATTTTTTGTGTTTTTATACACAATTACATACTATAACTCTTCAATAAACAAAGAAATTTACAAAATAAAAAAAAATACATGATGAAATTGTTTGTTTTTCACATATATCATTCAATTTTCATTCCTCTTATAAAAAATGAAAAGAAAATTGGCGGTAGCCTTTATTGCAGTGAAAAGGGGGCATGTCAAAACACAAAATTTAGATTTATTCTATCCAACTACGTATTTTTTAAGTCGCAATGGGTTTACATAACACCAACAAACGATTACAATACTGTATAAGTTTCTAAAAAATATATAATTCTTACATTATGAAATTATTTTCTCGCCATGCTTTTTTTTCTCTTAACACGCGACGTTGTTTTACATGGAAAATGGGGATAGAGGGGGAGGGGGGGGGGGGCTAAAGGCGACAAAATTGCGATTTTTACTAATGCATGTATCATGTAATATATAGAAAAATAAAATATTTCGGGGTTTCAATTTAAATGATTTATATGTTTATTTTATTTTTTTTAAAACTGAAGATAATCCATGCATATTTAAATCCGCAATAAAAAGAGTGTATATAAACACTTCAACATGTTCAAAGAGAAAGACTAAAATCATTACTTTTAGTTGCAGCGTTAGTTTTTTTAAACCCACAAATTGAAATGAAACAGGATAAAATCAATGAATCTGTACCAAAAAATTGATCCCTCAAAACTAATTATACTCCAAAGTTGTTTATAAATTTAAATATTTAAAAAAAATAATGGAAATGCCAGCTTTCAATGGATAGTCTATAGAGGAACCAGGTAAGCAAGATAAGCGAAACAGTTAAGCGCAATTTGACGTCATTTTAATTGTGATGTTATTTGGTTCAATTGTGACGCAGTCAAGGGTATTGTGACGTGCCTGAGTCGACGCTGCGTTAAAACGTATGCGCAGATCAAGTAGATCGGGCCTCGTTAAATTTCAATTGATTTATTCTTTGTTTTGGACAGTGGAATCTCGTGTTAAAAGATTACTATTCTATATACTAATACTATTACTACTAATACTACTACTTCTAATACTAACAACACTTTTTCTAAGCATTTCTGTTGAATAAGGTTTCGCACAATTTTGTTCCTCTAGTCTGACTGTTTTTAAGTATTATTTGATATTTTATAATGATAATATGATTTATACCCAGTACTTTATTTTTGTATATCTTTAATTTAGATCCTCTCTGTCAGACCACAGAAACAGCCATCACAAGAACTCTACACAACGGCGTCCTCTTAAGTAAGAACTCCAGGCTTCGCTGGAAGGCACTCAGAGGTCCGTCCTTAATCAACGATATTTATCAGCGATTCCATAACATGACAGTACATACAAGAAAGCCCCAGGAATTCCGGAAAAGGTGCAAAGCATTATCAACTCTTAGGGTTGGGCTCTATTGATTATAGAGTGAAAAAAAAACGAATTCTTTGAAAATGTTCTTCTCTGCTCCAGTTTAATAAATAAACTAACTAAATACATATTATGTTGAGTAAGACTGCAACTACCAAAATAATGAATTTTATGGCCCCAGGGTCAGGGGTTCTGTTTTTAGGGAGGGGCTTTTTTGATTATGTGGTGAAAATACATGAATTCTTCAAATATCTTCTTCTCTGCTCTCGGATATTAAATAAATTAATTAAGTACACAGATATAAATTTATAAAGGACATTTAGTAAAGTAACTGGGCGCCAATTTTTTAAGAAGTGTCTTGGTATATCACCTTTGGGTAAACAGGAAATAATCCAAAGTCTCTGAGAAAATGGTAGTTTTTTCTTTGAAAAAATACAGTTAATTGCATTAGAATAATACTTTTCAAATCTACCCATACGAAAATTTGTAGTTGACCGTCAACTAGCCGTCAACTAACCGTCAACTAGTCGTCAACTGATAATGCGAAAACAGTTGACCACTCGGAGTTGAATGCTTTTCTGAAAAGCGATCAACTGATTTGCATAAAACGGCCAGTTGACCATTAGTTGAATGCTAATACTTTGAAATTTCATGTAGAACCAGATCGAGTTGACCACCTAGTTGAACACTCCGACTTGTTAGAAAATTTCTCCCACGCTACATTTATGTTGGGTTCAAAATTACATTATCATAGATCGGGTTTGTTATACCATAATATTACAACAACCAAGATTTGAATCAGTACATGTGTGTTTTCTGTAGAAGATGTGAATTTTGTTTTGAAACATTATTGTCTTCGTGATGATTCCGCGTGTGAAATATATCTCATGTACTATTGTAAGTATATAAAATTTTAAGATTTGTTTTACTAAGCTTGTTATTTTTAAACAGATAATAGGAATACAAAAATCTCTAGCCAGTATAGGTCCCTAAACTCCCTATTTTTGTGTACTTTTTTAAATATTGAAAGAGTTCTGAAAACTTGTCATGCATCAAGTGTTTTGTTGTGTTTCTTAAAATTGTTGTGTTGGTAAAAAATATACCGTTGCTTTAGATTAAATCTATATACATGTAACCTAGCTTTTCTGCCCAGAAAATGAAGAAGGCATGTAACAACTTATGAGAGTGTGCCAGCTCAATTCATTTATAATGCATTTAGATTTTACAAGTACATTTATGTCAAATTAGAAACTATATTGCTTTGACTTTTCATATTTTCAAGAACACTGCTTGTCTTAAATTTCAAATCTCCCTCCATTTTTTTCAAATATATAATGAAAGCAACCCACGTGCACTGACTAATGGAGTATTCAACTAACGGTCAACTGCAAAGGAAATAGAGGAGTAATCAACTAGCGGTCAACTGTAAAGGAAATAGTGGAGTATTCAACTAGCGGTCAACTGCAATGGAAATAGAGGAGTAATCAACTAGCGGTCAACTGCAAAGAAAATAGTGGAGTAATCAACTAGCGGTCAACTGTAAAGGAAATAGTGGAGTATTCAACTAACGGTCAACTGCAAAGAATATATAGGAGCATTCAACAGTGGTCCACCTTATGCAAATGAGTTGACCGCTCCCTCATTTGCATGGCAAAAATTCAACTAACGGTCAATTGACGGTCAGTTGACCGTCAACTAGTAGTCAACTGAATACTCCGATTGAATTCTAATAGTGTATTTTCATATGGGTATCCAGAAAAAATTGAAAAATTCAGCAGTACAGTGCTGCATATCCCACAAGTTGACATGTAATGGGATCGGATAGGATTCAGGATTGAGGATTCAAAATAGAAACATATAGAAGTTAATCCAATCCTATCCTATCCTATCCTGTATCCTACAGCCAATCAGATTCGAGCAAAGGTTCATTCATATTTCAGAATGAATTACAGAAACGAAATACTATATAAAATGTTTACAAAAGAAATATTTATTAAATTTCAATAGAAAATAAAACATTCTTTTCTCTAAACACAGATTTACATTATAAACTTCGAGTAACACGGCGTACGATCTAACCGTGAACGATCACCGGAAGAATTTGGGAATGTAAACAACAAAGAGTCCACGCATCGAAAGACCGTATTTCTTCAGCTTGTTTGGATTATTTAACCGATTCGTACTTGTGTAAAAGTGTAATAACATGTTTTTCTGTTAAATATACTCTGTTTGTTTGGATAATTCCACAGGAACCGTCAACAGCGGACTTGAATAGATGATGTGCGAGATCATGTAAGTATACTACACACTGTACACTGGTACACTGTACATGTTTGCATTTACATATTTATCCCTTTAAACAATGTTCTAATGTCTTAAACTATAAACATTTTATTCTATTTAATATAAACGAAAATAGGGTGCGGAAAAAAGAAGTAGTGTAGACAGAAGGGGGATAAATATTTACAAATACTCTGTCATATGATTCAATCAGCTATCCATGAGCTCTAAGACTGAATCAATCATATGTATTATAATGCCTTAATCAGGTTGTTACTCTTATCATTTCCCTTATAAGGTCAGAAAATAGTCTTTTTCATTTCAGTGTAATTTATGATAAATGAATCTAGAATCATCATGACCATTTCTATTGCTTCTGCTTAAATGTTTAATAAGCTCACTCAGCAGTGCACTTACATATTGAACATGTATGTATGATGTATTTTGAGTTATGAAACATAAGTTAATTTTTTAATATTCATCATTACAGAGAATGGATTTGCCTGTACTCATGCGTCATCACAGTATAAATATTTTAATCTAAAAATTATGTATGATATTATTTTTATCATGTATTTTTACATGATCATTAAAATACATAAACATCATTATCTGAGTTGAGGTGTCTGCAGTTTCTCGGAACAAGTGATTTTCTTCTTTCAAAAATCTTGAAAGTAAAACTGAAAGAAATGTTGAATTTTTCTGGTCATCATGTTGTTGTTACATAGATATTTTCTTCTTCTTTTTTTATATTCAAATTTCAAGACCAAAAAAAAGAAAGAAAATCAAGAAAAAACATTAAATAGATAAATACAAGCAGAAAATAGAGGAATGTCACTAAAACAAATGTATTCACACCTGTTAGCAAGTTGACAAGATAAAATGAATTATAATATAAAAGTAAATTATGTTAAATAAGATTTTTTTTAAAATTTTATATGACTGAGGTTACAGTATAAGATTTTATTTTTCGTGATTTCTAAGTGCATTACTTGTGGGAGAGAGAAGGGTGAAATTAAAGCCAATTGTACATGAAATGTTAAAGATAATCACAATCAAAAACATTTTAAATGTGTATGAAATGTGTATTTCAAAATTTACAATCTACATGCCTATATTGTTTTTTTTTTAGGAAACCCTGCAGATTTGCAGCTGTACAGAATGCAGTTCATGCCATATGCTGTTAGAGTAAATGATGAAAGATGTTCAAACCATTGTCAAAGTGTCCCAAGTCTGAAATCATGGTGCTTTTATTAAAGAGATCAGTGTTTGTTTTCTCTGCATTGTTGACATTTGTGGAACTGTTCGGTTTATGACCATCTCTCTGAGAATAACTCGGACATTTGAATTTCAATTTGAGCGGCGGATAAGAAAGCCAAATTATATGCATGTAAAACATTATACAACTGTAATAAAAACATTGATAAACTTAAATTTAAACAAAATTCATGTACATGTAATAGTGATCTTTGCATTGAAATTCAGAAATTCTGTACATGGATACTTTCAATGACTTTGTCTTATGTTAATGGAATATTCAATAATTAAAATTTGTAGAGGAATCACCTTGAATAAAAATATTAAGAACTTGATAAAGTAGTTTTCCTCATTTAAACACTGAAATTTAAGATCAAATGTAAAGGTCAAATACAAGGTTTACTCAAGAATGTGTTAAAAATGCTGTAAATACTGTGAATTCTTATGCATGTTTTGTAAGATCTAAGGAACATGTTTGGAGCATTTTAATATTTCTCAATCAGACACTGATTAACATTCAAGATCAAATGCCAAAGTCAAACGCAAACCTGGCTTACTCAAGAATGAGTTAAAAATACTGTAAATACTGTGAATTCCTAATTTCTTACGCATATTTTATAAGATCTAGGGAACATGTGTGACCTCACTACAATATTTATTACTGTTAATCTTTCAGACAATAACAATTTAGAAAATATATGCTATTAAACATAAATTATTAAATTTTCACACATAAAAGAAAATTGGAAATTGAAATACATTTGTACGGCACTGGGTTGACCATTAAGTGAGAAGAAACTGAAGTTAAATGAAAAAAATTAACATTTCGATTATCTTGAATTTTAGCAACTATATATTTTGCATTTTTGAAATATATCACATACAACAGATGATGAACTAATATTTTAAATAAGAATAAATTATGAATTTAAATAAAAAATCATACATTTAATATTTTATATTATAAGACAATTTTACATTTAAAATGTTTAATATGTGAAAGTCAAGATATTCTAGATCTACATTTTGACTTGTCTGTTTGGTTTATGGTCTAGTCATATCTTCTTTTTTAGAATTGCATACAGAAAAACCTGTTATACAGGCACAGTTAGACTATACATGTACATGCATGTTATTTTCATGGTGCTCAGATTAGTGAAAAATAAAATTTTATATGAAACATATGCTTAAACATAATTACCGTATAGGCCTATGATTTTTAAAAATAATTAATTATAACACGCGCCGGTCGCAAGTCGCGATCCCGTGTCTCCCGATCATTGTTAGTAGGAAAATTAAAACACTAATTATATTTTTTCTTTAATTCTTCTGGAAGCCCAATTTCTTTACATATGTTCGCAAAATCAGTATTGCCCACGTTTAATTACGATCTGTTTGTTTACATTAATTTTTAACATGGTAATAATGATAATCGTAAATTTTATTTGTGTGGTGAGTTCGATTATTTTTCTCCATTAAAATATATAACATCTAAATGAATACCATAAATATATCTGATTTTTTTTCTGGTTATTCCTTTTTTTCGTTTTGTCAAATTAATTCCTAAATATTAAAAAACTGAGAGTTGCAGGATAGGATAGGATAGGATTAGGCTGAAATCACAGGATAGGATTGTGGATGCAGGATTCACGATAGGACGCAGCATTGTTAAGGCTTGAATAAGGGGGCGGGGCCTCATTTATACGGGAAAAGTTTACTGTGACGTCACACAAAAATATGACTTTTATGTATTTCTCATAATACCTGAAAACACAGGGACTTGCTCCTGGCGTGTAAAAAATATCTATTAAAAAAACCAAACGATATACTATAACGTTTTTTTTATTTTTTTTCTTTTTTTTTTTTTTTTTAATAGATATTTTTTACACGCCAGTAGCAAGTCCCTGTGCCTGAAAATGATATAATTTGCAACTCTTAACAGTATTAGCATAATAAACAACATTATAACTTATCAATGCATTAAAAAAAGTTTGTAGTTAAATCCCATGTAGCTGGTTAAAAACTAAGCACTCATTGCGATGAACTTGTAAACATGACGTCATATTGGTAAAAATGACGTACTTCATGTGCT
>NW_026923728.1:0-92500 GCF_032062105.1 Saccostrea cuccullata | reverse complement strand
CTTCTTCTTAGGAACCACTGGGCCAGGAAAGGTGAAACTCATGTCGAATCATCCTCAGGTAGTGTAGATTCAAGTTTGTCTAAATCATGATCCCCGGGGCAAGGGTGGGGCCAAAATGGCCGACCCAAGTTTCACATAGGAATACATTGGAAACATCTTCAAAATTTTCTTCTCAAGAACCACTGGGCAAGGAAAGGTGAAACTCAAGTGGAATTATCCTCAGGTAGTGTAGATTCAAGTTTGTTCAAATCATGACCCCCGGGGCAAGGGTGGGGCCAAAATGGCCAACCCAAGTTTTACATAGGAATATATAGGAAAAATCTTGAAAAATCATCTTCTCCAGAACCACTGGGCCAGGAAAGATGAAACTCAAGTGGAGTCATCCTCAGGTAGTGTAGATTCAAATTTGTTCAAATGATGACCCCTGGGGCTAGGGTGGGGCCAAAATGGCCGACCCAAGTTTTACATAGGAATATATAGGAAAAATCTTTAAAAATCTTTTTCTCCAGAACCACTGGGCCAGGAAAGACGAAAATCATGTGGAATCGTCCTCAAGTAGTGTAGATTCAAGTTTGTTCAAATCATAACCCCCAGGGCAAGGTGCGGCCAAAATGGCCGAACCAAGTTTTACATAGGAATATATAGGAAAAATCTTTAAAAATCTTCTTCTCAAGAACCACTGGGCCAGGAAAGGTGAAACTCAAGTGGAATTATCCTCAGGTAGTGTAGATTCAAGTTTGTTCAAACTATGACCCCTGGGGCTAGGGTGGGGCCAAAATGGCCGACCCAAGTTTTACATAGGAATATATAGGAAAAATCTTTAAAAATCTTCTTCTCCAGAACCACGGGGCCAGGAAAGATGAAATTCATGTGGAATCATCCTCAGGTAGTGTAAATTCAAGTTTGTTCAAATCATGACCCCTGGGTCTAGGGTGGGGCCAAAATGACCCACCCAAGTTTTACATAGGAATATATATAGGGAAACATTATAAAATCTTCCTTTCAAGTACTTCAAAGCTATGATTAGTGTTATTTATATGGAATCATCCTCAGGTAGTGTAGATTCTCGTTTGTTCAAATGATGAACGCCTGGGGGGGTTAAATTCAAGCCCGATGTGCTCAGGTGAGCGCTGTGGCCCCTGGGCCCCTTGTTTAAATAATACTTAAGGACATCTTGTCGTTTCTGAGTTGTCGCTAGACTTTGGCAGTTCACCGTTACGATATTTATATTATCGTTCATCAACAAAAACAGATTTGTAAAATGTTAGCAACCTCCAAGCAAAATTTTCGACTACATGATTGTTGCATTCTCTCACTCTCACACACTTTCACACTAACTCAAAAATGTAAACAAAAGAAAAGGGTATGTACATGTACGAAACAAACTCTTTGCATAAATTGCAAATGCATTGTTGGAAGAGTTTGATAGATCAATAGTCGAAGTATTCATTTTTATTTTGTTTACCTCAAATTCTGTGCCGATGTAATACCCGCAGGCTTGGGGCGAATTACATTGAAAGTAATGCATTACCATTACCATTTAATCAACAATTTGTGCATTAAATTACCATTACCATTACTTTATTTTCTTAAAGTAATGCACTACCATTACCATTACTTTTGGGTTTTTTTTTTTTAAATAGAATGTTATACAATTTTTTTTCATAAGCATGTATCAACCCCCTTCAAAACTAAACATGATAAATGATAACTTAAATTTGATTTTCAGTGTTTGTATATATTACATTAACTTACAATCAAAGAAAGGTTCAAAGTTCTGAATTGTAAGTTTTATAACATATGTACAATATCCACTCTTTGTAAAACTATTGAAGTCATTATTGAAGTAATTTACCTTTTGAGTCACTTTAACACCAGCCTAAATTATTTGATAAAAAAGCATATAGGCTATTTTGATTACGGTAGTACCTTGTAAAAAAAGTAAATGCATTGACAACCTTTTCAAAGAAGTAGACAGGATGTACATTTTGATCTGCTAAGCACAGTGAAGCATAGAATGCCTGCATTGCTTCTATTTTTTTCAGTACAATGGATATTTCATGGTCAGTACAAGGTAAATCAATCAGTTCAATCAATGTTTTATGATCACAGTCACGAGAAAAGGACTGGTAATTTGGAGCACTTTTCCAAACAATGCATTGTTTTAATTGTTACATAATCGAGAGACCTAGTGTGTTTTGGTGACACTCTAGCTATTCAAAAGGTACCAATTATCAGTTTACAGTGTACATTAATTAGTGTATCTCATATGCGATTTTTTAAAAAAAAGATCTTTTATATAATTCTTTGAAATCATTTTTTATCTTAAATAAGTTTGAAAACTCAAATGTAAGGTAGGTGTACTTTCAACAGAATAAAAAGTGTTTTTAAATAGATACAGAAATGTTATCTAAATAGAATAACATTTTTATATAATAGCATCATTTGCAAAAATAATCCCCAATAATTCCCATCATCCATGTCCATTTAAATTTCTTAGAATAGGTACTCATCTTACAAAATAATGCTGTGTAATGCTATGTAATTCTATGTAAATTTTTGGGCATTACACATTACTAGCATTACTTTGAGTTCATGCAATGCATTACCATTACAATTAGCATTACCCCAAGCCTGAATACCGGACATACTTCTATGGTCGGTAATTGAAAAGTCAAAAACAAACATAAACTTCTTTTTTCCGGAATACACATTATCAACATAAACCTGTTTAGAACAGAACTATTCAATCCGGGAAAAAGAAAACAGCAAAACACTAGTTATAACACAAAATGTTCAAGAAAATAAAAATCGTGATGCGGGACACTCTTTTAGCCTATCGAAGTTCTTTGAGGGCGTCAAATAACGCTTTCTCCATTATATCAAAGCGTTTTGGACCAACATGTTTTCCCATCATGCGCGAAATCACAACGGATATATTTGTAAAGTTTTCATCTTGCAGGATTTTTAGCATTTTCCTTCCAAATCCCAATTTGCCGTCATTACAGTATCCGTCTTGTATATTCCCAGAATTGTCTTTCAAACGGTAAACCCGTATATTGCGATTTGCAAGCCCATAAACTGGATCCATGGAAATTTCCTACAGAATTTCCGAACTTTTGTATAGGTCTCTACCTCAACTGCAGCAGCGCTAATTTGGTTTCCTGATTCTGTTTGAGTGTTAGAGCGTTTAACGTCAATTTCCTCTAGTTTCTACTGTTCTTTCTGGTCAAGAATTTCCTCGGCGTTTGGTGTCTACTTTATCTCTTAAACAGACCCATTCGGGAAAACCAATTTGTCCCCCACAACTCTCGTTTTGATATTTTCGCTCCAATATTTGCTGTTGAGTTCAATCAATTTTCTGCTAGTTTCGTTAACTTGAACTGGGGACTTGGGAGTGATATAGAATGGTAGATTCATTCCTTCAGCTTTCTTTTTTCTCTGCTGTTTTAGAAAACGGTCTTTGTTCTCAAATCTCACTAACCAGCCTGTTATAACTCTGGGCTTATCTCCTTGCCTTCTGTCCGCCGTATTCCTATGGATATTAACGAACTCTATTCCTTATATATCTAGGTGTTCATTTAGCTGGCAAGGGACTTTTCTGAATAGATCTTCTCCTTCTTCTTCCTCCAGGTTATGTATAAGGATATTGTTTTTTTCATGGATCGCCCTTTCAAATCAATAATTTCCTTCTCTTGTTCTGTGACTTTTCTATCAAGTCTGATTACAACCGATTTTAACAATTCAAGGATGCTTTTTCAGATTTAAGATTGTCAATCTCCGTTAATTGTCTTCCTGCTGTTGTGAAATGCATTGTATCTTGTCTTCAAACCCGTCCTGTTCCCATAGATCAGCCTTAATACCCCCTATGGCTTTTCATAGACTTGCTTAATTTTTGAATGTGTCCGCTATTTGCACTGGACAAGGAGCAAACGGTACACTTAATGGGGTTAAAGTTCCAAAGCTAGTGGAGGGGATCGGCATTTTCTCAGTTCTCTTAGACTTAGACTCCGGCTTTCTTTTTTTGTGATTTCAACTCACGACTGGACATATTGTATACACAGTGGTGCACAGTAATTTACCAAAAGTTCCCAATAAGCAGTCACTTATACAAAAAAGCTCCAAAACCTCCATTCAAAGTTTTTGATAAAGTGTTGATCCTTTTTTCGACACTTTGACACTTATAACTCCGATTCTCATCTATTTTTCTCTTCCCACTTGCAAAGCATGACCGCCATGGTCAATTGTCACGTGATCTCCCCTTTTATTTCCTTGACAAATAACTGATGAATGCATGTATTCAGAAAAATGTTAAAGTGGAGGTAAACATTGATATGTAATTCTCGAAAACCAAGAATATTAGTAATTTTACAGTATTAATTTATCTGAAATACATCATTCTTTCGCAGTTGGTTGGACCACATCAATGACGTGAAAAGCTCCGCTGAAAAATAATACATTTAGGATGGCTTTCCTCATTCTCCCATAAATATGTTTTATTTGACTTAGTTTAATAAAGATAAAAGGTCGAAAAGAATTCCTCCAGAAATTAACTGAATTATCTTCCTTCCTTAAAACAAGATTAATAATGTATTTCCACTGTCCTGTATCTAATATTTTGTAATGTTCATACAAGATGGTTTTTGACACTTTCCATAACAAACTCCATCATAACGTTTACACCAGATAGGTTTTGACAGTTCCCCTGACAAACTCCCTACAGATGGGGCACTTCCTCATGGCTGGAGCACAGTCAGCACAGCATGCCAGGTGACCACACGGCAGGAAGGCGATGGACACGTTCTTCTCCATACAGATCTTACACACGATCTGGTCCTTAAGACTCGTGTTCTCACGCTGTAATGATTCCAGATCTAACAAAATAAGAAGATTCTTCTTGATGAAAAAGAAAAAGAATGCCATTTAAAAATACTTTGAAGATTTATAAGAGTGATTCGACCATCTATATGTGTTTACTTAGTAACACTGAGGTACGTCATAAGGGGGGGGGGTTAAATCATATACTGAATATTTTAAATTCTAAATTATTAAAAATGAGGAGAAATTGAATGTTTTAACTTGAAAATTATTGCATTTTTTTATTAAATTCCGAACGTTACGTAATGAATAAATAAATTTTCTCGTAAAGGTCACACCTTTTTCAGTTTGAGTCATTGTACTAAGATTGAAGCTGATAAATTGCATATTCTAATAAGCAAACCACAAGCTGTGTAGAAACAATAATTCAAATAATTAAAATTTTGTTGTGGCATTCCTTCTTTTTTTTATTCTTATTCTTTTATTCAGGTATCAATAAAATATGAACCTCCATTCTTTGAATCATTAATAAGAAAGCAAGATGATCTGCAGTGAAGAAATAAATTGATTAATACATGTAACTTCTAAAAATACGAATTACCATTCAGTGTTAAGTTGTTAACAGTGGATGTTGCACCTTCTGCTGTAAAGAAAATAGGGTCTGAAATTAAACATCCCTCGAAATTTACAAACATACCTAAATACACAATTAAACATTGATATAAGGTAACTCTAGTTTCTCTAGAGGAAAATATGAAGATTAGAAAAAAAACAGTAAAAAAAAAACTAGCAAGTACATTGTGAGTAGGAATAATTTTTAGAGTCCGGAAAATAGATATTTCAGCAATGAGAGCTGATTTTTGAGGGTTTTTTTTTTTCATGTAAAAATGTGCTGTTTAGATATATTTGTATATGTAGATAAATTAGACTACAATAAGGTATAAGACAGGAAATCAATATTGTACAGGATGACAATAATGTACTTTTGCTTCCATCAAAGCTTATATTTAGTTCAAATGAATATAAACAATTAAAATATTTAAACGCTCATTGTTTTTCCTTGTAATAATTAACTACAATTTTGCCGCTAAAATTTCCGACATAGTGTTAGGTTTACTGCTGATGTTTTAAATTCTAAACAGTGGAATCTGTGGGACAATTTTTTGTGGATTGGTTAAATCATTTATAAGCATGCCGGGAAGGTTTTTAGTGGACAAAAGTCATGTGTTTGAAAAAACATAGATAAAATAACAGTATTCTTAAATTCATAAGTTGGTTACATGTGTATTGCATAAATATGAACCATGAAAAACAATGAAATAATCTAAAGAAAAAAATAATGACTGCAGTCAAAAATTATAGAAAATCAAAAGAAGAACTTAAATGGATAGTTATGTTACCATTGGTATTAGGCGTGAGATTTGTTGACGACTGGTTCTCATAGCTCTGATTCGCTACAGTAGGTTCCAATTGCTGTAGAGCTGGTTCAGAAGGTTGTGTTACCCCTCTGCTGCTCCTATCCGCCAGCTCAAACAAAACTTCCAGAATTTCATGTGCAGAAACTTTATGTTTTCCTGTTAGAAAAATTATGCGATAAAGTTTGTCAAAACTGTAACGTTATGCATACTGTATATTTTAAAGGATTTTACAGATTCTTAATGGACCTCAAAAAGATATCTGACACTTGAGAGGATATTAATAATCAATTTGAAACGATTTTGATTTTATGTTATATTTTACTCTATTTTATTCTAATTTCCTTTTATACTGTATTTTCGCGAGTACTTAAGTAATTATTATCGCGAATGGGCTCTTCAACGTCAAATTGCGAGAATAATACATAGGTTTCAGCACCATAAAAAAAATAAAGACGGGTTGTTTTATGTCGCGTGTGGTGCGTCTCGCGATATTATACGAAAATTAATTCCACGCGTATATTTAGAAATCTACAGTATTGTACATGTTACATGTACATGAAAGTGTAAAGTAAAGGCTGAAATCTTTGATATTTTTTTACTCACTGACCCGGTGATATTGTCCAATTTTAAAAGAATTCCGTTCAGTTAAATACTAGTCGATAAGATGAGGTAGAAAAATTGCTGATTTATTTTCTCTTCTTAGAGACTCTGATTATACATTTTTATTCTTAATATATCTAATTTGGTCTTCTCATTTAGTGTGTGCCTTACATTTTCGTATTATTGGATACTTACTGATTCATATTACATTTAAGACATCGTATTGAAAACGTATTATACAAACATTAATATCGCATTCTTTGAAAAGAAGTATTGGACATAAGGAAACCAAATCCAAAACGTTTTAAATTCAACCACAAACGTTTTACCCCTTGGAAGACGACTTTTTATCGTGTCTATTGCCTCCTTGATTTTCTCTTCACTGTATCCCATGTCTTTAATACTACGTACAGCCGCAGAGTTCATTATCCTCGCTTCCTTTGCTTTTTTGTTTTCGGTTGTATCTTTCAAAAAACAAAAAAAATCTGAATATATTAAATGGATATAATATTTATAAAATGGTTATTATATGTTTTATTTTCTGGGCAAAGCGTATACTTATTTACAGGATCGTGATTGAATTCTTCAATGAATTAACACTGTAGTGATTTTTTTAACCAAATATATTAATAATATCTTAATAAATGTGAAAGCTTTAGCGAAATAGCAATGTTTCTTTTTTGCCTCTAATAATTTGATTTTTTTTCGTTACACAGCAACACGAGTTTTCTGCTTTAAATAGAATGACAGGTAAATAATAAAAAAAGGAAAACATCAATGAAAACAGCTACCTCTTTGCTGGTATTCCGTTTGCTGTTGTTCCTAAATTGACAAAAATAAAAAAAAAATATTAAGCTTAGTCAAACTTATTTACACTTTTTACACCTTTTTAAATTAATAACATCTTTTTCTTTGTGACAATGTTTAAAACAGAGAAAAATTAGACGAAATATTCGATATTTATGCGTTTACGAAGGTTGTCCCAGATAAAGTAAACTTTTTAATTATTTTATATTCTCTATGTCCAAAATTATTCATTTTTGGCATAACATGTATTTCGGCAACCGATATTTTGACATTTTTGGTTACTAAATTTTATATGCAACATCATAAACAACATTTAAAGGGAGATACATATCGGTATTCGGCGCACGGCAATTTTTGGACTTTCATCTCTAATGCTTAAGAGGATCTGCAACTATTTTGTAACCTTACATGGACTGTTGATTTAGAATTCTGTTTAATGCATTGTTACAACGCACTTTGAAAAAAATTTGGAACCAAGCTAACGCACTTTGAAAAAAATATTTTTTTTTTCAAAGTGCGTTAATATCGACCATATTAACGCACTTTGAAAAAATGTAAAGATTGATCAATATTCCTTCAAATAATCGGTATGATGAATAACAGATCCTGGTTTGATAACTTTTTTATGATATAGTCACTGTAGGACCTGAGATATTGGCGTTTTGAATATTTCAGGTTTTGATAAAATAAAAGGAAAAATTAAAGGGTCTTGAAAAAAAGAGTGACGATTGTTTAAGTTTATTAATTCGTTTCTTCTTTTTTTTTTATTTCTAGTCTTTGATAAGTAGATGTAAAGGTGTATAGGGGTCACTAACAGAGGACAACTTCAAGCAACTTAGCATTTATCATAATAAAAAGGGGCCATTTTGATTGTTCAAAACTATGAAAATTCTTTCTCTCTCATACGTTTTACTGTACTTAAAAATTTCTTGTTTTCAACTCATTTATTATTGAAAGTTTTCAACGTCATACCAGTTAGGTAAGTACATAATTATATGAATGCTTTGAGTATAGCATAGACATCGAGACTGGGCGAAGGTCCAGGGGAGGGGATTGGGGGGGATAAGCCCCCCCACTTATTTTGGAAAGATATATACATCGTATAAGCATTGAAAATGCAGCGTACCCTTTTCAGGTTTATTGCTCCCATCCCCCGTTTGTTATCGACACCTATGTATTACATGGATAAAGATTTGGACATAGGGATCTTATACCTGTCTTCTCCTCTTTTTAACGGGAGTAAAATCAATTCATTTTTGAGGTTAGGGTTAGGCTTAGTTTTTTGAAAGATAAATAAAAAAAAATCTTTCCATGACTAAAATATGATTTTTTTTTTCAAAGTGCGTTAAGTGTCTCCATGGTAAAATATATTGAAGTAGACTCTTAACGCACTTTGAAAAATTTTTTCAAAGTGCGTTGAGTTGGTCCCAAATTTAACGCACTTTGAAAAATTTTTTCAAAGTGCGTTGAGTTGGTCCCAATTTTAACGCACTTTGAAAATTTTTTTCAAAGTGCGTAATTTTTTCAAAGTGCGTTGCCACAATGCATGTATCCCTGCATATTTCATTTAACAAATATGATAACAGTTTTAAAATTTTTAATAGGCTATACGGATATAGAATATAACAAAAATTTTATCCTTAGAGACTTAAATAATATTCTGACATGATTAATAACAAAAATATTATGTTTTATATGTACAAACATTATTTATTAGATATTACCGAAAACGACGACGTCGAGCAATAATACGGCGCTCCATATTTATCATTAAATGTTATGTTGAGATTGTTAAGACTCCTGGTCATTTGGAAATATATGTAACAATCACAGGTTTCTACTTGGTAAAAAGGAGGTCCAAAGATGAATAAACTAAATATTCGATGAAAAAAGCTTGTCGGTGGGCAACAAAATGACAACAACTGATAAGGCTAAAACGGGCGTCATGTATAGAAAATCACTGTTAAGTATTCGTGCATTTAAGTTTATGTTGAATTTTAGAATTCGTATATCAAAATTATTCATTCCTTGCTTCTTAACTGTAGTAGCTGTGACATGGATAAGTTTATAAGTAAAAGAAAATCGAATGCAGTATTAAACGAATTTTTATCGACACAAGATTACTTTACAAATTCAAAATCCTCCCGACCTTCGGTTTTGATGTCATGGGTATTTCGCCGGTGGCTATTTTGAATAGTTTGTTCATTCAAAAGAAATATATTTTCATAGAGATACTTTACTGAAATTTCTGTTTTTTATTTTGAAATTGTTGATGTTAATGAACGCCGCATTTTAATTTTATAATAAAAGTGAAACGAAAGAGAATATTAATACAGCTCGCGTTTTTCTCGGACAACCCTAGTAGGACTGAACTCATATTAACCATATCTTAAAATTTAGGAGTTACAAGTGTATGCTTTTTTAAAGTACTTTGTGAAATTATAATATTTATTCGAATATAGAAAGCAACTTTCGTAATTTTTAGCTAACCATACTGATTTTTGCTGTATATATCTTTTATGATGTAAACATAAAATTACCAAAAATAGGTGCTAGTTATGAATACATTTATTCTATTTGCAAAAGCAGAAATAGTAGTTGCATGTACAAATGCATGATATATTCTTGTGAGCTTGACATGAAAGATACCACAGAGTCTGACACATCTGTTTCATACTTAAAAGACAAAATTGGTAATCTAACAACCAAGCTTAATGATAAACGTGATGACTCAAACTTTTCTATCGCCAAGTTTCCTAACTTATGTAGCAAAATACGTTCACACGGAGTTTATATATCTCCGTTGATTCGATACGCAAGAACATGCTCTACGTATAAACAATTTCTAAAACGAGGTGAATTATTTGCAAATAAGTTGATGAAACAAGAATATCAACCTCGTTAAAAGTAATCATTTCCCAAGTTCTATGATCAATACAATGACCTTGTCAGTAGATAGAATTATCATTGAGTGATCCGCAAATATAAACATTTAAAATTCAGTTTAAAGATTAAACCTCACTTCATTTATTTCCAATGGTATTACAATGTACTTAAATTCTTTTCTAATCGTTAAATTGCTTGTATGTGCATACCATTTCTGCTGCCCTTCTTAGAACCAGATCAATAAATTGCTGTCCTCTATTTTGTCTCACAAATGCACATTTACTAAACCATCGAGCATGCTCAACCTGAAAACACACATACATGTGTAATTCAATATTATATGAAAAATTGATAATTGGGTAAGGTATGAAATCAATTACACATTTACTTATCAATGCAAAATTTGACATGTATACAAAGTTCTTTTTTTCATTTTGCAAACATGAATAAACTTATTTATGACATGTATGTAAGATCATTTGCCTTTTTTCAAGGACGTGCATTTTAATTTTTGTACAATCTCTCAAGGAGGACGCAAGATTTCAGTGATTTGTTCAAAGCTTACCCAGGGGTCATCTCCGGCCTCCCAGTTCCTCAGTCCCCCTCCACAGAAAAAACAGCGTGTGTAGTCACCGTGTCCAGCGTAGAAGAACCCGGCCAGGGCCATGTCACGTGGAGTCTGCGTCATAGATGCTGGCCAATCAGAGAAGGAACTCACCCTCACAGCTAAAATGGCATAAGAAGGATATTTGGGACGGTCAAAGTTGATCCCCATGGGATCTCGCATTAAAGCCTCTAGCTGTGATTCTCTTGTTCCCTCGGATGTCGCTGCTTGAGCGACCAATGTTTGCGATGCAAGGTGTGTTTCTGATCTGTCTTCACTTGGTGCATTCGTAAATGGCAATGTATTTTGCGACGATAAAGTTTCTGATAAAACAGATGTGCCTTCAGAATTCATATGTTGATTGGCTGGTTCAGTATGATCCCGAGTCTTAGAGGCAAAAAAAATGGATTTATCAAATACATCCTCCATAGAAGGCATATTCTTTCACAAATTATTTTGATTACGTTTATTATTGAATTTTTTGTAAAAGTTATCGATAGATATCATGTTTATGAAAGCATTCATTAGTTTTTTTTTAATTTCTTTTATTTACAACAAAATCATTAAATGAGTAAAATTGTTCTAAATATAGGAATAGAAGCTTAAAAAGATTTACAGTGTTCTCGTTTAGCAAGGATTCACTGCTGAGATCTCGGTGAATTGTAGACTCTCTTGGTATTGACCTGTTGTTTGATATTCGGAGCATGAATCTAATCAAAATGGAGAATAGTAATAAAGAATACATCGTGTCTTAAAATGGACATAAGAAAGCATGACGAACCAAAGTTTGTTAGTCATAGAAGGCGAGAGAGGGGAGGTAGAGAAAGTAGAAGAAAGAAGGGGGGAGAAATGGAGGGAAAGAGAGGGGGATTAATTTACCTGCAATTTGGATCATGCAGCGTACTCCCACTGGGATCATCCTCTCGTACCCAGTTATCATGAATTTTGTGACAGCTAAAACACACTGTTTGATCACCATTGCCAGTGCTGTACCACCCGCCTCTAGCTAGTCTTGTAGCATGCACCGTTTCAGAAGAAAAATTGGAGAAAGATGCCAGTCGAATCCATTCATATTGGTATCGGTCATTTTCATTTAAGGACTGAATTGAAACATCGTTGAAAATCGACGAAAGTGTACCTAAGCTACTCTCATAATCAGACGACTGGTATGCAGTACACTGATTTTCAGCTAAAACGTTTTGAAGACCCTGGGCTTGTGAGCTTTCGGGCAGAGGCAAACTAACCTGTCTCTGATCTGTGGTGTTGGAGGAAGCCTCCTCTGCAAAAACTGGGTAACAAATAATAATTTCTTCGGTTTTAATATCTTGGAATCTTGATGTATATTGCCTTATAGTCTGTAAAAATCTTCTTCTTTGTCTAGTTCTGTATCTTTTCAAGAACTTTCGAACACCCTGTGCAATATATATACAGGGACTGGTTGTAATGTTTGGACACCATTGCGTTTCCTTATTCTTGGAAGAACTTGTTACAATATTAATTGCAGTTGGAAAAACACATGTTTCTTTAGCTTGGTTTCGAAATTGTTTATGACTGTTATGTTTGAAATCAATGCAACGGTGATGATAATCAACATTTTCAAATCTGCATGACGTTGGACGTGATCGTAAAGATGATAACACGACCGAATCATTTCTTTTGCTTTTCATTTTATTTGAATCAAACGTAGACATTGCGTTCAAGGAATTATCATCAATATCAGAATATATATGCACATTATCAAAGTCTTTACCGGTGTTTATAAATTCATTACAACTGAAAATACAGTCTCCGATTCTTTTTATTTCTATGCATTTTTTTCCAGACGATAATCCTTTACTGTTGATGGACTCATTAGGTTTCAATCTATCTGTTGGAGAAATATTCGGATCATTTAAATCATCAATATCTCCAGACAAAGAGCTATCCAAATATGTGGCAACAGGATCCTTTTCAATCGTCTTCAATGATGTTTCATTATCTTCTCCGTCTTCATTTAATAAACTTTGTTGATATTTAAGAAAGTTTTGATCACTGTCATGGTCGTCAGTACACTTAACGAATGTTAATTCAATATTTCTCTTTTGTGAGACATGATAATCATATTCATGAATACCGTAACTTTCACACATTTTTCTATTTTCCAACATCTCTTTAAGAGAATCAGTATCATACTTAAGAGTCTGCGCGTCATCGCAGTTATCAGTCTTTGACTTCCAATGTAAATCTTCATCATCACTATCTTCTGTCTCGGAAAAAGATAGTGATGAACAAGTTGTGGAAAATAAACTGCAATCGGCAAAATTGTATTTACTAGTACACATGCTTCTTTCGTTTTGGCAGGTTTCTTCGTATGAGCTTTCTTTAGAACCGTTAAGGTCAGGGACCCTTGTTTGTATTTGTGTGATTCCATTTGTCGGAGAGTTATATTTTATACATAAATGTAGCGATACTGATTTTATTTGAATCTTGAAGTTTAATTTATTTAACAGTTCTGAACCATTCCTCCTTCTGTTTAGTGTGTCCATAAAACAGGGAAAAAATTGAAATTTCCAGATAAAGCCAAGAATGCTGAAAAAGAGTATTAAATGTATTGACACTACTTTTCAAAATCATTGAGTTAATATCGTAAATAGTTTAATATTTTCTGGTTGTCCATGTAATAACCAATAATTCTTAAATTTGTCCTCCTTTCTCAATGAAAAAATAAACAATTAAATTGTCATTATATATTTTGTTTCATTAAAATCACAGAATAATAAAAAGTGGCATATTTCACATGCTTTTTTGCAAAGTACCCTTGTTTTTTCATTAATAACAAAGTGTTAAGGATTATATCTGCAGAAAAAAATTAGGCATTCAGAAAAAGAAGTTATTCTTCAAGGTGGCAGCTTAACGTCTGGCGTTTATCTTTTACTTTATTTTTAAGCCGCTACGAAGTGTAAAGTCCTCATTTAGTTTTCATTGACTTTTTGTTAAAAAAAAACTTAGCCACATAGGATATCAAATATGTTCACATGCATTTTATGGAGAGGTTAAGAATATAGTTAATGTTATTGCATTACGAACACATTCTATCCATTTTCATGTTTCTTTGCCCGTGTTTGTTTAGGGAACAATCAAGTTCTTGGTTGATTGGATGGTTGTATACTTATTAACTTCCCTCTCCAGAATATTTCAATGATATAGAGACGTCACCATTGCCGGTGAAGGGCTGCAAATTAAGGCCTATGCTCGGCACTTACGGCCTTTGAGCAGGGAGGGATCTTTTTCGTGCCACACTTTCTGTGACACGGGGCCTCTGTTTGGACGGTCTCATCCGAAGGACCGCCCCATTTAGTCGCCTCTTACGACAAGCAAGGGGGTACTGAGGACCTCTTGGTTGAAAGACACTAGATTTTGCTTTGCTACTAATACAGTTGCATAACGTTCTTTTTGTCCGTTTCTAAATTACTTTAAATTCTCTTCGTTTAAAAAAAAACAATCTATATAGAAATCGCCTTCATCAAATTTATACAGTCCTAACTGAAGATATATACTTAATAAATGATATAAAATTTTAATTTGTCTGTCTTTTAAGAAGTTTTTGGTAAAAATGGTCTTGCGCAGTACGCATATCAAAAGATAAATTTGAAATTATGTCCATACTTACAATGCCTCAACTACAATTTCCGTTACAAAAAATACATGGATCGTATGATCAAGGTATCCAACAGCTCCTAGAAAATACAAAGTATTGAGAATATTGATAAAAAAAAAGGATTCTAAAATTTACCTTTTAAGTAGATGTGGATTACATGTATCAACGTTGTAGATAATAACACATAAACATGTTTTTAATTTAGTTTAGACACACATGTTTAATTTACTAGAAAATGACTTTAATGTTGATCTTATTAGAAAGCTTTGTGATAAATGTAATGACCTAAACTTTTTTGAAATTTACTTACATATTTACAGAAACAATATAAATAATTTTAACAAAAATGAAGCCTCAAAAGAAAAAAAAAACGATTTAATGATATTGTGATTATTGTAAAAGCCGTTTGGAAACTCACTTATATTATCAAGTTCTTTCAGTGTCCCTGTTACATCTAGCGGAGAAAATTTTGTTGATTGGGAACAAGATTGGAAATTGTGATTTTCCTTGTCATAGTCCGACATAAACTTGAATGTTTGAAATTTCAGGAAAAGAAAGCCGATAAGAATATTACAAAAAATCCAGGAAAAGCAGCATTTCAAAGAATCCCACAATTCTTCTTTTAAAATGGATGAACTACGAGTGCTTGCATTATACGATGATAAAATCGCTTTCTGTATTAAAGAAATTCCACTATAATTTAAATTTCGAAAAATCGTAAAACAACACGTATTATCACCAGTGTTCATGCATTTGACCAATTTTCTTGTACTATTTTTACAGACCGTTTTATTACGGCCGTAAGATTCTCCGATGATCCTTGTTGAAAAAATAGCAAACATTAAAACATGATGATCCTTATTCAGCTTCCATGGCGAATTTTCCAATTTCACACTCATATAAGATACATTTCTTGATATTGAATTGTTTAATGATGCTGATAAGTCCGTAATATTAGAATCTGAATTCGGATGTTCCGTATAAAACATATTACATCTGTATGTCACCGAATTGTTGGAAACATCAATTTTCCACTTAGGCATGTCAATGCGACTGTTATTCTCGAACACTGTAAAAAAAACCAGAATAAGTGTTAAAATAAATGCCTACATGTTAAAGATGACTCGAAAATTATTAGTGCATAGGGTTGAGGTTTACTAAAATGACAAAAGTATTCCAGTGAAGGAATGAAAAATAGCTTTGGAAATTTTCAGAATTATGATAGTAATGATATTACTCCTTTTTTAAATATCAAGCTTACATTTTGAACATTCTGTTATAAATAAATTAAAGACTTTTTTAAAAAGTACTAGTTATAATAAACTCATTGACAAATGAAACATGATAATCGAATATTGTGGTTCAATAAAAACAAGAGACCAACAGGTCTTATAGGTATCCTGAGTATCATGCAACAAATTTTAATTCCAATAAATTAATTTGGTTCCCGTTTTAAACCAGGGGCCACGAAATTCACAATTTTGAAATAGCACCATTGCTAATTATAATAATTCACTAAGCATGATTACTTTGATTACAAAATACCCAGTGACAGGGCAGAGGAAAAAAAGAAAATGTGCATTTCCACTATATAATCAGAAGTGATCCGCCCAACAGGTACCCCTGACACGGTGTCACATATGTCAAAATTTTGGAAAAGACACCCTTGCTTATCATCAATATTTGATCAATATCAACAAAAAGCAGATCTCAAAGCATTAATTAATTTTCAGTAAATAATCATTAGAGCCCACCTATCACATGCACATCTGCCAAAGGGCCTTGAAATTCACAACTCTGGAAAAGCAAGCGTAAGTTTCTTCTTCATTTCCAGTAACAAAGAGGATTTGCAAAGAGGCACCTTTCTTCATCATACCTATGTAAGTAGTTCATTGCTTTTTTACCAAGGAGCATAGGAGATTTTCAAAGAATTAATGCATTTTCACTATATAAACAAGGAAGCCCTGCCACTCCTGACCAAGGGGCCCTTAAGTTCAAAATTATAGAAGAGGCAACCTTCCATATTATAACTATGTACATAGTTCATCGGCTTTATTTCTATAAGTAGAGGAGAAGATTTTCAAAGAACAAATGTATTTTCAGTACACAATCACTGGAGCCCCGAACACCAGAACCAAGGGGCCATAGAATTCACAATTTTGTTAGAGGCAACCTTCCTCAGCATAACTACGTATTTAATTTGTTTTCATAATACCCATGAGCAGAGAAGATTTTCCGAAAAAAAAATATTGCATTTTCACTGTATGATCATTAGAGCCAAACTGTAACACCAGAGCCCCTGATCCTGTTGAAATGAATTCCACTATTTTGGAAGAAGACTCAACACTGCAGTTTGGCTGCTTGATGTCCAGGAGTAAAGAAAACATGATTCTATTTATAAAGATTGCATTTAGTTAGTAGTTTTTGCCCCACAACCCATGATCCAGGGGTGGGGGCATGAAATTCACAATTTTTACTCCCATTCACCCATAGGTGCTACATGCAAAATTTGGTTTTAATTGGTTCAGTGGTTTCAGAGAAGAAGCTGAAAATGTTTCAATGTAAACACACGACGGAAGAAAATAAATAGCAATATGTTACCTGTGTAAACTCAGGTGACCTAAAACATTAAAAATATAAATAATGTATTTTTAATCTATTAAATTTTACCCATTTAAATATGATAATAAAAGTCAATACTCTTAATCTTGATAGCCTAGCCAAGTTTACATCCGTTGGCCTTAATTTGCTGGTGATAAAATTGTATGAGGTCATTGTTCAAATTCTTTAATAATTTTGCTTATAATTTTGGAAGCCTTATGTTTATTGCATGCAGTTCAATTATTTGCAATAAGTATAAAAACAAATTATTCATTTCAGAATGACGTTTGCTTAAATATAAATTTCAAGATCTTATCTCAAACATTTATTTCAGTATAAAATATAAGCTTATACACAATATATTTGTTAAATGATTTCAAAACACGTAGAATGTTGTCTTCCAAAATAATTATGGAAGGAAACAGAACTTGATAAATAATACCTAAAAATCGTAATTTTGTCTATTTTTTTCTCCTTGTCACATTAATTTTACCTTTGTTCTTGTATATATATTTCTTCAAAAAGTAAAACAATAAAAATATGATAATGATTTTAGACATATTTCTTTACTTTTTTTATTTATGGAACATATTCATTTAAAGTATCTAACAAAGAATTGTCGACTAAAATCATGAGTAAATTTCACCTTTTTATGCATAATTTGTATTAAAAAATCTTGCCTGATTTCCATAAAAGGTTTGAAATCCTCCATTCAGAAATTGGATGTTCACTGTATGTTTTAAAGGAAGAATAAGAATACAACTTCAGACGAAATGCAGTAATTATTAAATTCATATTATTTGAAAAATTAAGTCCTAATAACGATTTAAAGATTACAATATCTGCTTAAATGTTAAGGGCAACAATGACAAAATTTGTGACGTTTGAATACCATTACAAAAAATCGATTTTAACTTACAAGTTATGCTTTTTTTCTAGCCTAGGTTTGTATAATTGATACTTTTTCCTGGTGCGATGTCCAAGTGTTGTAAACAGTCTCTTCAAGTGTTTTCTTCTGTATTTTGACGTATCATTTAATTTTCGGTTACTTAAATGAGCACAATTAAAATAATCAAAAAAGCAGTGTTTTTGTGTTCTGAATATTACTTTCTTTGCAACAAGTTTTAAAAGATTGAGTTTGCATGACTGACGCCAGTCTTTATTTTTTTCTTTGAAAGCAAAATAATTGCCCAGTTTTTTACTTTCAATACGGGTGTGCAGAAGAGGTATTAACTTTTCAAAGAAATTCATGCCAGTTCCAAACATATTTACGTCACTTAATCCAGTTGTCCAGATATCAACAGAATTATTCCAATGTTTTGAATTATGGTATTCCGAATGGAAATGCCAAAGGTAATTTTCATATGTATTTTGTATTATCAGCGAAATTCTAAGTTTTTTTGTTTGATTGACTGATATTGTTCCAGGGAAAACAAGTTCCTCATGTGATGAATTAATATTGATGTCAAAAACTGAATAAATTATGGATCCCTTACCATCTAAAATGTACAAACATATACTAGTTCAACACAAACCAATTCATTGGAAACAAATTGTAATATCAAATCTGCATCAAACACGTAAGCTTGGCATTTTTTCTGGTATAGTGAAAATACTTACCCGTGCTATTATTTAGAAAATATATTTGCGACTCCAATACTGTAACAACAGTGCTCCTTGAGGAATTCATCGATGTTTTGTTAAGAAATTGAAGTCTTTGATTTCTAATCGCACAATCCGATATAAATAAGTAAGCATAGGAAATATTACACACACTGCACACACACAAACAATCTATAAATACTTCTTTTAAAATGGAAGGTTTTTGTAGGATATTTGAGGAAAATGTGATGTTCTTTGAAGAATGAAGAGTAAAAATGTCCTTATGAATACAATCTTTTACGTCTATTTTGCAAAAGCTGATGTTGGCTGGAAATGTTAGTCTAGATCGATAAAAGAACTTATTTTTAGAAACAAAATATCCAATGATTGTTGTAGAATTGACGTTTATAAACTGGACAAGAGGACACGTGTAAATATATGATCCGTTCCTTTTTATTCCCGACATTCTACAAGAATACACAGCTGTAAAATATTTCTCTAGGAACAATTTGTGTGTCAAAAATGCCACAGCAGTCCCGTTTACACAGACGTTCAAAGTCAGGAAAGGTTGTATTTTATATCCACAAGCATATTCAAACTCGGAAAATGTTTTTAGACAGCAGTAAGCATCATAAGATAGAGAATCGTAAATATGAAAGTTGATCTCGCTGAAAGATTCTGTTGTGTTTTTATACAAATCAATCCGTTGATTTTCCAAAAATGAGTTATAAGGTAATCTTCCACTGTACGTTAAGAATCTCATAAAAATCTCAGTATAATGATTTTCAAGTACCATGATTATTTTCACTTCCCATGAAATATTTTCAAAAGTTATTCCAGTTTTATTAAAACCATGAAGGGAATCACTTGAATTCATCCTTTTTGCAGAATCATCGTACCTCAAATTAGAATGAGAACTTTCAATTGTAAATGCAGTATGAACCACCACTACCACCATGTCGTTGAAATTGTTATTAGGTGACAATGTTCGCCAGACAAAATCCGCACAAACCATTGAATGGATGCAGTTTGGTTGAGGTTTGTTTTCATATGATTGAAAAACTGATGGTTCTGACAGACACCGGATTGCATCGTCGACAAATCTCCTTGCTTCCATCAGTTTTAAGGTACAGCAGTTATATCCAATTAGAGTGTTGTTTCTCCTTCAAAATAAACGAAGAAGGGGAAAAGTAAATATTTTATTTTTCAAAGTAAATAATATAATTAATGTCATGTATGAATGATTAGATTAGAAATAAAAAGGCTTACTCTTCAAGTCATATAAGATGTATTATATTATATTATTTGAAGGTTGTTTCAAGAGTATAAGTATATAATCATTGCTCACGTGTCGTTTTGGGCACCATAAAACTCTAAAAATAATTCCTTTACATAACCCTCGGTGAATTCTCTTGCAAACATTTTCAGAATATCCACGGCTTCTTTGAAATTGTAGAAGGATTCAGCCAACAGGTGATGCCAAACATCACGCTCTCTTGTCTTAGTTTTACAATTTTCCTCAGCTTTGCCTGGGCTACTTTTCCCAGACGAGAACATTTCATTTAATGCCATTTCGTCATCAGTAATAAAAATATGTACTGAAAAAATAGACATTAGTAAAATGCAGTAAAATGTGTGTCCACTCTCCTTTAACGATCTTTAATTTTCTAATTTTTTTTATTGAGTAAGCTTACCATATATTGTGTAAAAATGACGAATCTGTTTAATCATATATAGCGAATTCGCAATATGCATGTTTTCCTTCAAGTGTTTCTACCATATATGTTAGGGAAGCAAATATTTGAAAACATACCTTCGATAACTAAGGGTTTTTTTATAAATTGAATTTTATATTCAAATGCTAAAAGAAAATAAAGTCGGTTCATTTTATCAAATTTTGAGATCTTTGAAAGTTCGTTATAAAAGATGTAAATTACATAATATTCAACCTCAATGGGGATCAAAACCAGTTCAATCCATACACAATATAATACATAATACAAAACATAATATGTTTTCCTTACTTGTATCAAAGATCCTTTCAAATAAACCATTCCACGCACCACTGACAATCTAAGAGAGACAAAAATGGCATATATTTCATAACATTTGAGTGTTTTCCATTGTGGTCATTTAGGCAAGAGTTATTCCCCATGATCGCCATATTGTAGGTCAACAATTCCAGATCCCTTCATTATTCAACCAAGTTCATTTTGTTATACAGTTTACTGAGGTAAAGATAATACCATTTTTCTTAGTGAATTTACGTCTGTTAAAGCCTCTATTAATTCTAAGTTTAAATATTATAAATATTTTCCATTTGTATATTGTTTAATGGACGTTGAGATTGAATACTGTTCGTTATTTCCATATCCTTCCCCATATATTTCTTGCATGCATGTTTAAATTTAGTTGCTCAAAGAGGAAAATTTAATACTTTGCCAGACAAGATGGCGGCTAAATAAGAGTAATTAACTTTAGGCAAAAATGCGTCCTAGAGAAATGGTCTATATAAAATTAGATTTTCTTTTCTTAGACTATCTATTTACTAAACCCTTTAAATAATGAAACTAAATCAAAGATATGATTTTTATAAAAAAAATTTCAAAGAAAATCGTTAATACAAACCTCAGAATGTATTGCTACGCACAGTAATACAACGAATAACAATCCCATAGTTATCCGCAAAGTGATGCTGAAAAGTAAAAAAATTAATGTTTATCATGTGATCGTTATACGAGGGTCTTTCAAAGATTACGCGGACTGTGCTATTATTCACGCTTACAGACGTCATATAGTTATGAAATTTCACAGAAATATGTATCTTAGATATTCCAATAAATTTTGGCCCAAATTTCTGTATTTTAAAGAAATTCTACTATAATTATCGGTATATTGATATCGCTGAATGAGAGGTACGGAGCACGACAAAATATTGAAGCAAAAGCATGCAGAATCCAAAATTTAACTCATTAAATTTCGACAATTTTCTCAAATGTATCTTAATATTGTTCTATTATTATATATTTAGATTTCTGACTTGATATTTGAAGTACTAACAGAAATATAGTGATTTTTCTCTGATGCGATTCCCGTGAAAACGACTGTGAAAAAAAGACGTCTCCTGATTTGACGGCGCATTACACTTTTGTTAAATTATGTGTAATGCTCGAGATATGGCCAACATAGATCCAAAATATGCATTATATAACATGTAGTAAACTAGGGTATTTTTGACATCCGTCCACAAATAGCAAATTGAAATTTGAGACCGTTAGACCTCTGTAAAAAGGCTATACGGGAGGACGGAAAGAAGATTATCGACGAAAACTTGATCCGGACTGTAAAGAACGTGATTGAGAGTCACCAATGCCACACTATATCTCAAAAATACCTGCAGTTTTTGGTTTTAAACCAAAAAAAGAATATTATTTACTTGTTCAATAGATTTTAAGCTTGACAAGAAATGATGTTTGGATGTTCTGTACAGGTACTCTTGGGAAAATGTTGAGAAAATGAAAGCTCATGCAGTCACATATTTTTTATAATGCCCGTGACGTCGAAGATTTTGCTGCTCCCTGACTTAATGATATGTCCTGAAAAATCACTTAAAATTGATACTAATTTACAGCACTTTGATATGAAAATTTAAAGACCATATAAGTAAAGATTCTTTATTATAATGTGTGACATTTTGCTCGATTATGTCCGCGTAATTTTTGAACAGCCCTCGTATGTTGATCATGAACATTTATACCGTGTATACAAGTTTGGCAAACATAATTAAAGAAAGCCAAAATGAAAAATCAAAAGGGGGCGAACCTACGTGCGCCTTGGTTACACTTTAATTTTCTTTTCAAATACGAAGGTAATAAATGCTATCTTTTTTTCATCTGTGCATTTCAATTTAGAGCCAGGAATCTATACTGATAAATAAATAAATTTTGCAAAGAAACCCCGAAACGGCTGCAGTAGAGTTCTTTTCTAGAAATACGCTAGGTACATGTATTAGGTGATGTCCGTAAACCATATTCATATTTCACTTGCGTAGTAATTATGCTAGGTTTAATTAAGAGTCTACTTTCATTCTCGACTGGTAGAATATTATATTTCTCTAAAGGACATATCAGTGCACTTTAAAAAAAATCCTCAAAACAAGTATCTTTAACATTTTACAACAGTTTCGTAAATCGTTGACAAAAGAGCAGTATTAAAATGTTCATGCTTTAAAAGGAATCAGTGTCACAGAAATAAACCTGATATAGCCTATTGTTCGTATTCTGAGGTTGATTTAGAACGATAAAATGATTGGCACGAATCTGGTATCAAGTGAAACGCGTACGTAAGTGTAAAATTTCGTCACGGGAATTATATATTCGATTTGGAAAATCATTATAGACAATTGATTAACTTTGTTTCTATTTATTATTAATTTGATAAATTTTTAATGGAGACAAAATAAATTTTGATATGTTTCAGAGAATATGCAAGGACATCAGATAGTGTGCCACATCTTTTTTAAAATGGGATATTTTTACTAAATATTAGGACGATTAGAGCCAACAAAATGTGACAACCAAACTGCATGACCAACGAGATGAAAACAGCTTTAATTTTTTCTATTGTCAAATCTTTGAACAGGGACAATTGGAGATCCGGAGTTAGGATCAAATTCTAAGGGGAGAAAGTGTCCCTTGTCGACAGGACCAACCCGCCATGATGCGCATGTATTGACCTGATGAAAGAAAGAATTTTTGATCCAATTTAGTGTTTTGACAAAGTAAAATTGGTTTCAATTTGTTTGAGGTTTTTTTTTTAAGATTAGGAGTTAGAGTTAGGGCAAGGTTCATCTTCAAATATTCCATTATACCTAAAATATTATGGACAAAATAATTCGGAACAGAAATCAATAACACAAGGTTAAAAGATTTTATCATCGTCTGAGAAACCTCAAGTGACCTATTACTATCTGTCTTCGTCTGTCGTCTTACGGCAAGCGTCATGTGTTAACATTTGAACATTTTAGCTGCTTCTCTGCAACAGCTCAACCAATTGCTACAAATTTTGGCTTAAAGCATGTAAAATTAATGCAATCTTTTAAAAATTCTTCTTTACTCCTTGACGTCAAGCAAAACATCCATGGCCCCAGGGTCAGGGGTTCTGGAGTTAGGGTGGGGCTCCAATGATTTTATAATGAAAAAGTATTATTCTTTGAAAATCTTTTTTTGCTCTTGGAAAAAAAGCAAACTAGCTAATTATGATGAGCAAGGATGCCTCTTTCCAAATTGTAAAATTTCATGGCCCTTGATCAGGGGTTCCAGTGTTAAGGCGGTTCTTTATTGTTTATATAGTGAAAATGCATTAATTATTGACTGGATGGATCCCCCTAGGTAAAATAATCCTTGATCCGCGTCTGTATACCGGTATTTTGAATATGCATGTATATTTACTTTTTGCAAATGCATATACAGAGAACGGAAATTGTATGCTGTTGCTATTTTATGAACATTTCGTTACTGTAAGACTTATTCATACAAATTCTGACAATAACTATATCTTCATAGCTAGCTGAAAGAAAACATTTTTACTTAACACAAATAGACATACACTACAAAAAGTACAGTGTTTTAGAGGCACTAAAATACCAGAACATTTAATAATGAAAAGATAAGAAGTGAATGACGTGTTCACAAATATATTTAATCATTTATATATAACATTAGATTATCCAAACCCATCGTTTTTAGAAAAGTAACATTTATAAAAATGTACATGTAAGAGCACCATGAAGACATGAAAAGTCACATGAAATCAATACTTACAGTTATTTGTCTTTTTATACCACATAATATGCCTGACGAAGGCGGTAACAAAAAATCTATAAATAGATTTAAACATTCCTTCGTGTATTATTCATGTTTAAAACAGGAAACTTTTCTTATCATTTCGTTGCTTGGAACATGTTTATGTGTAATTCCTTATTGGGAAGAGATCCTCTCGTTGCTCCAGTATAAAGTAAAAGCTTGAACTAAGTGCTTTCTTGCATGTGTTATATTTTTAGCCTACTTAATAGTAGATGCGCGCAAAAAATCAAGTCGACAACATGTAATATTTATCTTTACTTCATTTATACAAAGAAACCCGAGGAGTTAAACTTAAGATATATAATAACGATAGGATATTTTCTTTTGTTTAAATGAAGCTGTTTGGATGATAGCTCAAAGGATTTTTAAAAGGCTAAAGTATTTTTTAATCAACTTTAAAACGTACAAAGAAAAAAAAAAACGTTCAGCTATTTACATTTTCATTATGTATATTGTGATAAAGGTTTGTAGGTCACTGCATTGGCAATTCGACTTTGTCAGAGGTATTGTACAATTGTATGAAATAAAAATCAATGCAGCTGCCAGTTCATGACTAGGATTTAAAAATATTTATTTCGGAAATCCCCGTGTTCTAGATAGAGAGATGAGTGCTTTAAGATAGCACGAATATTGTATTTACTTACAATGCTCTGTGAAGCATGAAAAGTTTTAGGAGTTAGACAAATTTATTATTTATATAACGAAGTACATGTAAAACTTCTTTTTTTTTTCTAAATAGATAAACACATTATCTCTGATCGCATGTATTTTATGTAAATTGCTTTTTTTTAAAAAAAAATTTATATATCATGAATATTAACTGAAGAACTTATTAAAAATCAAAGCGTTTTATAAATCTATTTTAACGCCTTTGTTATTATAGGTAGGATTAAAACTAGACCCTTTAGTTACGAAATTCAAAAGACAACATGAATTATTCTATATATTCAAAGTTTAACTAAGATCTCTCAACTTTATCTATTCTCAATCTCAATTTGACCTGAGATAAATCGCAATATTAAAAGGCACGTCTCGTTCTATAAATAAATAAAAGAAAACCCAGTTTCTTTATTTAGAACTTATTTATAGTCACTCGTTACTGTGAATGTTTTATACGGGGATTACGGTCACGGTTAGGTTAGAACCATGTTTAATGATAACTTAATTGCAATCTTTATAAAGAGTGACAGGGATTCTCCTGATTTTATCACGGTCTAACTGCAGACGCATAATAATTATTTATCAGAATTAATAATATATATGTAACATCATGTATCTGGTGCATGCTATTTATAGAAATGCAAAAATAAAGGCAAGTTGTATCATCCTTTTATTACATAGAAATGAAAGCTTATACACGCAAGTTAATGACACAATCTGAAAATCTGACTTGGAATTTTTATAAATTATAACTAGAGTGTTCCAAGAAACGCACATGTCGCCTGCTAAATTTTAGCTTCATTAGATGTAACTTAATACAATAGTGGTCAGCTATATACTTCTTGCATATGCATATGCAATAAAAAAAAATCGTCACGAATTGTAAGACTAAAGCTAAAATGGATATTTGTTCAATTTCCAGTTTAGCTTGGACTTTCAGTAAGGCGTGGCATTCTCAACGTTACAAAAATAGCTTCTGAAATTTACACATCTTACCTTCACTGTTGAAATACATCTTACCTTCACTGTTGAAATATACATGGGATAGAAATTCGGGCAAAAGCCAATTAGTGTATCGAATAAACAACAACATTGTATCGTCCGATGGCAGATTTTCATTGTTATCCGTTAGATTTACTGTAAAAAAAACTATAGATATCGTATTCTGAGGTTGCACCACGTGGTGAATCCATTGCTTACAAAAAAAAAGACAATTAATTCAAAGTGTACAAACTCTGCTGTTTACCTTACATGTAACGGTTTTGATTTATGGCGCTGGTCCACGAACTTCTTTATCACACCTTGCATATATAAATATTGAAGAAAAATTAAGTAAATCCGGTAAAATCCCTCCTCCGGATCCTCGATAGATTTGAATTTATCAATATCCATTAATATTTATCATTAGAAAGAAACATCGTATGACACGTTAAGCTCATGAAATGATATATGTTTCTACGCGGTATGATTTTTAGTCCAAAATAATGCATTGCTTAATTTACTAGTGGTACATTTGAAGTTAATGTTACTGATAAAAAAGAAAGCTTGAAAGAAGTGTCAAGAGGATGTTTTCCTTAAAAAAAAGATCAGTTTTAAGAGTATATTGAATTTAACAATTGAAAAACAAGTGCAAGAAAGTAAAAATTAATTTTACTAAGTGGTAAAGTTTTGAATTTAAAAAAAAGTTCTGATGACTAATGTTTAATGACTATAATTCTTGCATTATTTCTCCAGAACATTATCTGAGAAAATATTTTATAAATAATTTCATGAAAGTTCTCGTCTGCGTTTATTTTCTTATCTATCAGTCAAGATCAAGTTTTATTAATTCAATGGGCGGTGCTACCTCTGAGATTTCCATTTAACAATGGAACTATAAAAGCTAGCAGAAGAAATTGATTCTGAGTAGTATGCCCGGAATTCTGGCTTGCATTTATGCGAAGGTAATTTATGAACAGTGTGCGCATAGAAACATATAATAATTCAATTTCTTTATTTTCTGTGATTGATACTGGTTTACATATTTATTTTTTATACAGAAAATTAAACGTCAGTTATTTTTTTTTTTTTCACCAGAATTAGGTTTGAATAGATCTTATCAATAAATGACCAAATTCCATACTATCGAAAAACTACAAAGGAAATTTCTTATGTATTGTGGCTTTTAAAAAATTCTTTGTTAATTTAACCATGTATTATTTTTAAGTCATGATAATTTTTACTGGCATATCAATTTAATTTTCTTTATTTTCTCTAGCTCTATGACACTCAGTTTTAAGTGTTTTATTTGTAAATGTATGAGTGAACATCAGTGAATCACCAGAATGGAACCCTCAGATTATGTTCAAAATAAATTAATCCTGAAAGAAATTTATTCATTTTTTTTTCGCATAACATAGATTGAAATTAGGATCATTGTTGATTAGCATGTTCAATGAAGTGTAACGCCGATACAAATACTTAGATAATGACGCATATTGAAGCGCAGTCTAAATATATATGCAGTTATCTTTGTGAAATTTTGTATTTTTAATTACGGCTGTACTTTCCGGAATAATCCGGGTTGCGCATACGGTTTTTTTAGTAGGATTATCACTGGGTGGACGAAACGTCATTCTCTCTTTCTAATCCAGCAGCCGAAGGAATTGGTAGGTTCAAATTGATGTAGTAAAAATTTGAAGTATTGGGTCTTAAACCGAAAAAAAATTTGTATATTCATGGCGCATTTGCGCATCGATAATGTTAACTCATAAATAGTTTAATACTTCAGGCGTCGGATATTACATATTTTATTTCAAGTATCATATATACAATCTCTCAAGGCTTAGCGCCATTTTGATTTCTTAGCATTAAAGCACGTGGTGCAAGAAATTTTAATGTTACGATTAAGTCTCTCTATTACAACATCTATACAAAGAATTAAGTAGCTACTGATTATCGTATTATAAGCCCTCATTTTGTTTTTATTTCGTTTTGTATTTTTCTGAAATTTCTGGGACACGATGCCGAAGGTCAAATCGGTCGCTGTTAAGTGGTCTACAAGGTCGAGGGCAAATATGCCCAAGCGGACACAGTCCATCCCCGAAAGTGTCGAGATACAAGTAGGATCCCAGCCATTACATTTACAGACGACGCAAGTGTTGACTCTGCCCCAGACAGTACAGCCCACTCAGATTGCCCCCCATGAGTTGCAAGTCCCGACTATCTCAGAGGTATCACCAGGTATTACCTTCACAACCCACTGAGACAAGCAATACTCATAATGCAGGTAATTCAACCCAGTCTACATTGTTGAATTTATCTTGTATTAATTCATTTGAGGCACCTATGCCCCGAGCAGTTTGGTCTGCACAGTTTTCCCTTGGCTACTATGTCGAGGCCAGTATCAGGCAAAAAATAATTTCTGGTAGATTTGTTTTGGCGACACTACTGGTAAGAGACCCAAATAAAACTCAGGTTTCCTCCATCCTAGCAATAGACCCTAATGGGCAATTAATTGCACAACCCAAACAAATGTATAAAATTCATACAATCGATCGCTGGACAGATGCATTTATTATTTATATGAACGTTTATACAGCTGCTCACCCCGAGAAAGTTCAGCAATTTCTTAAATATAAGCATGACATTAGGCTAGGTGCACAGAGATCACAGGCTGGTTCACTTATGACGAGCAATATCGTCTTAGGGCATCGATCAATACGACTCAGGATAGGGGTCTACTCTTGCATTTCGTAATGTTTAATTTTCATGACAATCTTAGTTTTTATTAACTGATGTGAATAGCTCATGCCATACTGTGCGCACTCTTCTACATTATGTCGATTCACTATTACGTTATGCGAATACGGGTATCCTCGGCCTTTATATGAGCATAATGTATTTTCTGCATTCCGCAAGCACTAAAAATGGCGGGAGAGAAAACTGTCGTAGAAGAGATTCTCAGCGATTTCGGAATGACATTTTAAGTGAAAATTTTAAGCGACAAATGATTGACAATCTTGAAACATGCAAAGCCTTAACACTGCGACTGTGAATTAAAGTCACGTCGAAATTCAATTTTGTTTATTTTAATCTGATAATTAAATAAATCAAATATTATGAGTCGTGCAGCAATCATTTTTTTTCTTTTTATTTTGAATTATTTTCTTTTTTTATAAAAGTCTTAAACTTTGTAGGACATTGCATTAGTTTCACATTAAGTTTAGCTGAATTAAGTTGAAAACTTTTTTCTGTAAAACTATAAAGCGTGAGAGCTTCTCCGCTTTCCGTCCTTGGTCTCCAACCATATACCGTCCCCCTTCCTTGTTCAAGATTCCCATATCTGCCACTGATTTGTGCCCATGCATGCTTACTAAGGCATATTCAATTGATTTAGATGAGCGACTGGTAGATTTTTGTAATAGAATTCTGGCCCTGGAATGATTAAAAAAATTACTAGCTCCAGTGACGTAGCATCTTTTTTTTGAAAGAGGAGGTCAGCCAGAAAAAAAAAATCATTTACCCCAAAAAAACTTGACAAGCCAAGAAAAAAATGTCCAAGCCCGAAAATCCTATTTCGGGGAGAGGGGTCCAACTTCGATCAGTCCTATTTTTTTCCAGATACATGTATATTACATTACCCTTAGTGGACTATACTTCAACAAGAAATGGGGGTGGGGTGGGGGGGGGGGGTGGGGGGCTGTACAGTTTCAATGAACATTACATTTTCTGTAGTAAAGTTATGTCTGGGAAAAGAGGGGGGTTGATATTATGTGACTGTAATTTGTCCTAATCAATCAGGACCCCCCCTTTTCTTATACCAGTCATTAAAACACGGTCGTCAGCATTCATTATATACTAGATATACAGCTTTGAGATAATGTAAATGTATTTTAACATCAGGTAATGAACATTTGGAATCAACATGATAAAGAGTTAACACAATATAAAGATATTTTTAAATTACATAAGAAAGAGTTGACATAACGTAATTATATATCCACATCACGGGAATGGAGTTTTGACATAATGTAACAAAGTGTTGATATAATATAAAGATATGTTCACATTATGTTATACACTTTTTACACCACATAATAAAGCACTGACATAAAGGTAAGATGTGTTCACCTCACATCATGATGCCCTCGCCGTAAAATAAAGATAAATCCATTTCACATAATAATGCTTTGATATAATAGAAATATACACTCTCAAACAGGAATGGGCTTTTGACTTCATGTAATGATAAGTTTAATTATAAAACACAATTTACTTGACGTAATGCAATTCTGACCTCACATATTAAAGAAATGAAATGATGTAAAGAAACATTCATTTCACGTAATAACGTTTTAATACAATATAAAACATTATCACTTCACACAATGAATTTTTTACTTCAAGTTATGAATTGCTGACATAGTGAAAGGATGTATTTACTTCCTGTAATGCAGCATTGACATGATGTTAAGATATATTTACATCATCTCATAAAAAATGGACATAACGTAAAGATATGTTCACATCATGTAATGATAAATTGACGTAATAAATGCATAGTTGTATGCTATAAGGCAGTGATGGCGTTCCATACTTTCCCAGCAAAATTCAATAGATATGGCAAACAACTGTGGTCCATGGGAAATACCTCAATTATAACTAATGCACTTTCAAATGATCCCTATGAATATCCGGATAAGCAATCTGCAACAATGCTAGATATTGGTTTTAAACAAGGTTTTAAGTTGTTGTAAAGAGGGCCCAGAACTCCATTAAAGAACTTGGTGTCCGCTAATGAACCTGGGGGTATTTTAGAGGATATGATACTTAAGGAAGTGCGCGAGGGTCGAATGGTGGGTCTATTTCTAGATCCCCCATTGCCAAATCTTCATTCGGTGTTGTACCTAAAAGCGACGGCGGTTGGCGTATGATTACGCATTTATCTTACTCACCGTCGTCCAGCATTAACTCAGTTTCAGTTTCAGTTTCTTTATTTCTTTAAGCCAACTGGCCCATCAGAGTTATACAACAAACATGATAATAACAAAAAGAAAAAAACATACAGAGAGAGTGAACGTAAAGAACACATACATGGGAATAATTCTATACATCAATTTTATTTTTTCTTAACATTGTTGCTGCGTTCAAAAATTTGCCCAAATTTACGAGATCTTTAATATTATGAGAACTTAACAGCTGAATTAATTTAAAGACACTAGGCCTAGTATAATAATACTTTTTCAAAAATTTCTTTCTTATATCAATATACAATGGACATTTCAAAATAAAATGAAATTCATCTTCTATATCATGGAGATTACAACATGCACATAATCTATTATTTTTAGGTACGTTATGGTGTCGACCTGTTTCAATATTCAACGTGTGATTAGATAACCTGAATTTTGTTAATAGCTGTCTTAATTTTTTGTCAATAGGTTTTGTTAAATACCATTGCAAACAGAAATTGTCAATTAAATGTACATACACCCTAGCGATTCAACTGTTAAATACACATCTTTTGACACAGTAGTGCAGACAATTAGCAATTTGGAAAAGGGGGCCCTAATAGCAAAAGCAGACATCAAAAGCGCATTTCGCCTAATACCCGTGCATCCAGGGGATCATGAATTATTGGGCCTGTTTTTTTAGGGGAGCTTATTATATTTACAAAATGTTGCCCTTCGGTTGCTCAATATCATGTAAAATTTTTGAAACATTTTCATTGTTCCTGGAATGGCTGGTTAGGAAACAATCGGGATTAAACATGACACACCATTATTTAGACGACTTTATTTTTGCGGGAAGGGTAGGCACTAGTCAATGTCTGATTCAGCTAAACACTTTCCAAAGTCTGTGTACGGAAATGGGCGTTCCTCTTAATCAAGATAAAGCACAGGGGCCCATCTACCTCAGGGTCCCCACGCAACACATTTAAGTGCAAATAGTCAAGTGACATGGGGCACTTCAAAACACATCATAGCATTTTGATTCTGATGATCTGATGCACCAGAGTAAATTGGCGATGCATGGGTAGTGATATATTTGATATTTAGCGGGTTTTATGCATGCAACAAGTTGAGTGGACCCATCAAGCAAAAAAAATGTTAAAAAGTTAAATGGCTTAAGACGTTCGTTTGTGAAATAAATATAAATGAAAAATTGTAGTACTTTTCCGTGCTATATTTTACGAATATTCCCATAACCTATATACATGTAACCGATTGATTCTTATCGAGTTTATCTAGTTAATCTAGTATATAGGCCAAATTCTATCAAAATTAAGTATTATTTGCCTGATGAAAGGAAAAAAAAAAACATTTTGAATAAGTATAAAGAGGCATTTTTTTCTTTTTCATGAGTTGAATTAAAGTTGCATTTTATAAGTTTTTCGTGCACCTGTATTAAAATACCATTCAAAAAACAAATAAAACAATATAATCTTCAAAAGAATGGACATTTCGGTTCAACCATTAATCTTTAAACTTTCAACAGACGTTTTTTTTAATCTTTCTCTTCAAACAGAACATTATTGTATGCGTGCACACCCAATTATTTTCCTTGAAACTAAATATATTTTCCGCACTCCTTTTCAATAAAGTAATTCGAAAATGGACCGTCACAAATTGGCACTTAAAAAAAGTTACGAAGTCACCCTTAGTGGCATTGTTAATATCACCTGTGTAACCATTTATAGCAGTCCTTAAACTAGAGCTGTTCTTTCTATAAAGTCCAAAATGCCTTTGTAAGTTCATTTCACATTAAAATAACAGAAACAGGAGGATATATAAATGATGAAATTAATCACAGCAAAATCCTTCCCTGGTTTCAATGAATCACTATGGACCTACAAAAAAAAAAGAAAGAAAAAATATCTGATTAAAAAATTTGATTGAACTCGAAAATTGACAGAGAGGTCTTTTCTGATGGCTGAAGTTGGACGTCAAGATATTCCTGAAGGCAAATATACCAGGATTGTCCACATGATTGTAGACTAGCGCCATTAAAATAAAGGGACAAAGACACAGATTTGAAGTTAAGATTTTCTTAAAATTTCTGAATAATATCATGACTTTCACACGGAAGTAAAATAAAAATGTGCCCAAAACTAAGTTTAGCTGAAAGTTTTTGAAACTACGAATTTTGGGACGCGTTTGATTGACACGTCCTTGCACTTTCACAAAGTAGACTGTATCCTTTTTGAAAGAATGGACTACATGTACATAGATTTGATTTTATCACATAAATCCAATTTTTTGAATAAAATTTCGTATGAACAGACAGGCAAACTGTAGGACCCTTGAATTTTTAAGGACAGACAAGACGTTCCCCAATCATATATAACTTTTCCCAAAATTTTGTCCTTCAAGAAATACTACTTTAACATATTTACTCACGAAAAAGCGAGGTCCTTACCAGGCATTCGTGCGAGATACCAAAGGATGGCATTTCTTACATAATCCTTTGGGGAAAAAACTTATTATGCAAAAATCATATTTTTAGTGGTTCTAATTTTTAAAAACAATTTAGAAACCGGTTTAGAAATCAGAAAGTAATTAAAATTTTGTATATTTTTCATACATTATGAAGATATATGAAACAAATATTTGAGGAACATATCGTCTGACCTTAAACTAAAGTTATTCTGTTTTGAATTAAAAAAAAAAAAAGATTACACTGAAAATTACTAGAGCTATCATCATACAAAAAAAGTGTCAGTGATAAAATAAAAATACTTCTGCTCACACAGAAAACTGAAGACAGGCAGAGGCAAATATATAGATAAATACATGTATACTAAATATATAAAAAAGATAAATAGGAAAACAGAAGGACTGAATCAACACACAAACAAATAGTTTATTAAAAAGCTGAGAGAGGTAAGAACACAGGTGAAATATGGCTGCAAGACGAACGGCCAAGGATAAAGAGATAGAGATTTCAAATAGACAGACAAATTAAAAGACATACAGACTGCAATGTAGTTTGGATTATATTCAACTGTTCACTTACATGTTCCTGTCTGTAGTCGCACGTTGTCAATAGCAACGTCACTTCTATATCCCCAACCTCGGATTACCTCCAAGTTTATCTACACAAAATAAAGCATATAAAAATTGTTTTTTATCTCTAAAATGTATCGACTTTACTTCAACACATTTCTGTTCATTGATACCTATACATGTATGTGTTTTTATACAAAGTCAGTAAATGAAAACATACCACAAGATTTGGGGCGGAACTTATTGATATCGCTGCCGATTTCCAGCTCCGGCCCTGGTTACCGGACCGTGACCAAACCCTCGTCAAACTTCCGTTTGACCCTGCATTGACCTCGAACGTCCCCATTCTATTTCCGTACATGTTGTACTGGAATGTTAGACACCATGGGCTCTCCTCTGTAGAGAAAATACAGAACGGTATTTATAATATACCTTGTGAAAATGTTCCGCTAAAAGGTCAAAAATTATCTTTATCTGAATAGATTTGTTTTGGAAACTAATTAGATTTTATCTACTAGGCATGCCAAAACAAAAATAACTTTTCTTATTTGGAGATTTTTGCAAGTATAAAATAAAAGGAAACAAAATAATGATGAAAAATCGGGTAAGTCACACAACTTTTGTAATCAGAAGATTAACAGAGACCTTATGAAAAAAACAATACATTATAAACTTACGTAGCTGTGACCCGGCAGTGGTTAGTATGTAGGTGGTTCCCCAGAACCGGAAGGAAGCCTCGGTATAGGCAAAGATGCCGTCCACGGGGTATTGTGGTCCAGTCTTGTAACTAGGAGTTCGCTGAAAACAAAAATTACATGTGATCCTTTAAACTATTTACATATTTTTTATCACCGTATTTGACTAATCTTTAATAAATATCTGTCTGAAAGTATTCATTTTCGACGTAAAAGAGGAAATGATTTGCTACTATTTTCAATTTCTAGCACTGAGTAAGTAGGAAAGCCCCTTTAATTTGCCACATAACCATTTTAACCCCGGACTTACCGTCCCAAATCTCCAGTCATCTCTGTCATTTGTGGCCTGAGATAGGAAGCTACAGGTATTTCCGGTATTAAAGTCACACATCACTGGCCCGACTTTTAAGAAGAAATTGTCAAGTTTATCATAATTAAATATGTTTTTATTGTACAATGCAATGGCATAAAAACTGAATTAATGAACTAAAATTATGAAAATTATCGATCTTTGTTGATACAGATATAAAATTATGCTGAATTGCAACAAAAATTAAGAATAATAAAGACAAGCCACACATATGAATACTTATGGAAAAGACCTACCTATGACGTCACACGTGTTCCCACCGAACCCGCTAGTACATTGACAAGTAAACCCTGTGGTGGTCTGTGTACATTGTCCGCCATTTTTACATGGATTTGTGCTACAGCCTAAAGGTATAAAAAATAAATTAAAAGGGCTTTGTTACAGAAGAATCACTCCTAGAAGAATTTTGATGGGACAAACTTACCGCAGGAACCCTGGGTAATGCGTACGTCATCAATGGCGATATCACTCTTGTAAGAACCACCCCGAGTTGCTTCGAAAAAGATCTGCAATGAAAAAGAGTTTAAAACTTAATTTTATCTCAATTTTAACTGATTTCTTGTTCGATACAAGTTCCTCTTGCATTGATTATTTCTAGCTACCATGGTAGTTCAGTGGTAGAGTGCCCACTTCGTGATCGGGAGGCCCGGATTAAATTCTAGTTCGCCGCGTCGAGTCAAACCGGAAACATGAACACAGAAAGGGATTTATTTTTAGCCAAGCTCACGACACTAGAAGAGAATCACGGGGCTTGCGGATGAGAATTGAAAAACCGAGGTCCCGTGTCCCGGTAGGCATTGGCATGGGAAACAACCCTCAATGCTTATTATTGGTCCTGGATGTCGAGTTTATGTTTAAATTTGAAACCCTTTACCGGCATATCTACATGTACGTCTCTACATATATAAATAAATCACTTACCACAAGTCCCGTGGCTGTCGGTACGTCTACAGAGGCAGATAGCCACTGGTTTCCTTGGTTACCTTCACGTGACCATAGTAACGTGATTTCATTGTTTATATTGCTGGAGTAGATTTTTAAATCCCCCATTCCGGTGGAAGACCCAAACATATGGTAGTCAAACGTTAGGCACTGGGGATTGCCTACAATAAATGATATATGTAGATTGAGATATATGGTAGTCAAATGACATTGGTGGAAGTCTACAATTATACAACATGTGTAGATACAAACATATGGTAGTCAAAATAATGTTAGACATGTTAGGGGATTTTCTATAATTAATCACATGTGTAGATTGAAACATATAGTAGTCAAATATTACACACTGGGGGCTGCATACAAATATATGACATGTGTAGATTTCAATAAGAAATCTAACTTAATTCTTGTCCTTTTTGTAAATTTAAATGCACACTTTTTTTACGTTCTGTTGATTGAAAGGAAATATTTTTAGCCAGGTTCCAATAACTGAAATACATTCTCACAGTTCAAAATATTGCAATGAATTTTATCATAAATGCTAAGCGTTTAATAAAGGAGTTGCGCAATACTTGATATCGCCATTACTGAACTTAGCAGAACTCTTTCGCGATTGTAGTAGGAAACGTCTGTTGGCTGGGGGCAAATGTGATATTGAATACAATGCAAGATCTATCATTGTAGAATTCATAAGGACATATAAGTAAAAAATCCTCGTAGAATACCTCGCTAAACATTAACTGAACCACCCTAATCAATTTTCGAGAGGAGTCAATCCAAAAATGTTACATTTTTTAAACGATATTTTTAACTAAGCGGACTCTTCTCATTAAAGTTTCATTAAAAACCGTCACAATTTAAAGCTGATAAAATGTTCTACACTTTTCTTTTTTGACAGTCTACCATTTGGAGTTCAATCCTTGGCAATATATTGTACTTTCGGCTTAAAATTGTTCGAATCATTCGATTCTCACTACTGTAAACAATGTCATGTGCCCAAGAGATTTAGAGCTTTCTCGTCTCCTCTGCAAAAGAGCGGTAATAAGTTATATAACTGCGAGGTAATCGCGATATTGCGTATTGACGTCTTGGATTGTAAAGTAGAGCAATTTATGGTTATTGACATACCTTGGAAGTTACTCGATGTCCTTAGCACCGCCCTGTCTCCAGCGACCCTGGGGTTGGATGCCTCTATATACGCATAACGGGTACCCTCGGACGCCGAGGTCGGTCCCGTGTTTCTGGAGGGGGTGGCTCCCTTTTAAAAGAACCACAACAGAATTATTACAGTGTATAATGAACTGATATTTAACACATGAATAATGTCAATTTTGAACTGTGAACTCACCGTTCCTGTGAGCACCCAATCAAAATTGTCCCTGAACAGATCCGGCGCCTGTAGACCAATGGGGGGAGGGATCAGATTACGTAATGTACAACTGGCTCCGTCCTCAAAGCTACACGAAGCTGAAGGGAAACAAATGATATTAAAAAAAAAGAAGGGAAAAAAAACTTCTTCGTATATTGTTGGCTCTTTTGATACGTGTAGTAAATGATCCATAGAATGAACTACCTTTAAATAATAAACATTCTGTGTTTCCGGAAGTGACGTAATTCGACGATTCTTAATAATCTCATCGGTTGCTACTCGTCGATTTAAACGACTTATTTAAAGTCTTCTTTTTTTGCCATGTATATTTTTAGTTTCTACAATACATAGCTTAATTGAAATTTAAATAAAAAAATGGGGGTAAATATGCTTTTTTTAGTACTACAGTACATTTAATATGACCTTTCTGCACTGAAATTTGTGTCTTAATTAAAAATTACATCTTCGACGTTTTCCCTTCAATATTTTTATCCAATTAAAGCATGAAACAAAATGAACTCTAAGTCTGTTTAAAAAAAGAAACTTAAAAATTGTGACTAAGAAAAAGTTTCAAATTGCTTCGCATAATCAATTATTTGACCTTTCTGCACTAATAAAATGTTATTTTTCCGGCATTGAAAATATAACAAGCAAGAAAATTATCTTAAAGTCTTAAACTTTTTCTGATTTTAAGCAAATAGGTCAAAATATCTTAATATTTAGAAAAGAACATCAAAAGTGGGGGTATATGATGTACATTTTCAGATATTAAAAAAAAATTTTACGTTAAAGTTGGCTCAATTTTTTCCCGATTTTCAATATTTACTATATTTGTCACACTTTGTTGATAGAATTCATAAAAAATAATTTAATAGATATTTCAGAACCAGCATAGCATATTTCACTGCAAAAAACAGCTTTGTGTGCAACCAGCATGGAAAAATAGGCATCCAAAATTAACAGTACTGTTATAGTTCAAATGAAAAAAACTGATTATTTTCGTCTAAAAACCCTTCCGCCACAAAATATAGTCTTTAATTCTACTTGAATGGAATTTAATCGTGGTTTTTTCATTGAATATAGTTTAATTTGCATTGTAGAATTCAGTTTTATTGTTAGAACCTAAAAATGATGCTTAATTTTATGAAAAAGGACCTGCGCAAAATACGAAAATATCAGGATCGAACGTCCTTATATATGTGAAATCACTAAATCTCGTGGGGATTTAATTTTCGTGGTATGTAGAAACCCACAAGTTTATGTCCACCATGCAGAAATTACTACACAACGAATCTTCATCCACGAAATTAAATCCTGACGGACCCATATTTTTCCTCAAACCACTCAAATTTTACACAACGAAAATATGTGATTTTAGAGTAAAACAAATTTTCAATACTTTTTTGCTTTTTCGTTGTTCTGTCAAATCTGAAAGTTTCATGAAAATCGACCAAATCGTTTTCGATAAATCACGTGTACAAATGTGAAACGTGTACAAATTCGAAAGAAAAACAGTGACAAAAGAACCTTAGTAAAACAAGAAGGTCTTCCGCTGAAGAGAGAAAACAGACGGAAAACAATAAGGTCTTCGCACGGAAGTCGGAAGACCTTAGTAGCTAGATTGAAATTTTGTTGTTAGGGCAAAAAGCAGTCCTCGGACCAATTTTTCTGCACAATGATGTTACATCTTTCAATAAAATACATTACAGAATTCTATTTTTACCGTTTACGTTCATATACCAAAATCTTTCAACATTATAATCATGATTACTCAAGGTTTTCTACAGAATCTCTTATTAAAAAAAAAGCTTTTAAAAATCGGCAAAAAATGTCCATACATGTGTTAAATGAGAGAAAAGTCGTTTGAAACTGAAAAATAAATAAATAAAAAAAATTTACTGTCCCCAGGGGAAGTTGAACGCCGACAATGTGACAATAATTTGTACGGTTATTACTTTGCAATAAATGCACTCATATAGATATTGAAAACATATTTACAACTCTAACAAGACATCCCAAAAACCCTTTTAATCCTAAAGAAAAAAAATGAAAACCAAAAATAGAAAAGTTGGATATTTTGAATTCTGTTCTGCTTCCGACAGGAAGTAAGAACGACGAAATACTGCCAATCAATGCATCTACATGTGATGCCCTATCATGTCCGTGTGTTTCATTTTCATATCTTTAGCCATTCAGAAGAAAATTCTGCAACAAAATTCCATTAAAAAAATTTAAATTCAAATTTTCCAAAAGATGTGAAAAGAAGTGATTTTGAAAAAAAAATTAAAAACACATCTGTTGCAAGCAACGAGGGGTCTTCCCTAAAAAAAACGAAAAATCTAGAAAAAAGTTATAAAAAAAATTCCGTCCACTGACAGCTTGGAAACACCGATTTTTATACGAAAATCTCGGCCTTTTTTGATTTTAAAACAGATTTATTTTGAAAAAATAATAATAATAACCACCACCATCATCATCGTAGCAAACAGATTGAAAACAATTACTTCTTTTAAAAAATGGAAAAATTCGTTGGAAGACCTTGATTTTTCCAAAAAAAAATAGTGAAAAACAAAATTTCAACAGAGTAATAGAGAAATCGTTTGCACAAAATTTGGACGAAAAACGTTAAAAAAGAAACAATAATAAAAAGAAAAAAACAAAAAGGTCTTTCCAAGAAACTTGGAACACCTTTAGAATCACTTTTGCAAGTAGAGAAAACTATTGTATTTACCAGCAGTAGGTGTTGGAGAAGTTGTTGCTGTGGATGTTGAAGTACTGGTGGGCGTGGTCGTAGTAGTGGGCGTGGTCGTAGTCGTGGGCGTGGTTGTTGATGTTGGCGTTGTTGTTGTCGTAGGTGTGGTTGTAGTGGTAGGCGTGGTCGTAGTGGTGGGCGTGGTTGTTGATGTGGGCGTGGTTGTCATTGTGGGCGTTGTCGTGGTGGTAGGCGTGGTCGTAGTAGTGGGCGTGGTTGTTGATGTTGGCATGGTCGTAGTGGTGGGCGTGTTCGTGGTTGTGGGTGTGGTTGTTGATGTTGGCATGGTCGTAGTGGTGGGCGTGGTCGTGGTTGTGGGCGTGGTCGTAGTTGTGGGTGTGGTCGTAGTGGTGGGCGTGGTCGTGGTTGTGGGCGTGGTCGTGGTTGTGGGCGTGGTCGTAGTGGTGGGCGTGGTCGTGGTTGTGGGCGTGGTCGTGGTTTAAAATTTCATTGGGCGTGGTCGTACTACTATCAGTAAAACCATAAACCAGGTCTCTGGGCGTGGTCGTGGTTGTACTTATAGCAAAGGAAGTGGTCGCAATAATTAGTGGGCGTAAAAAATTAGAATAATGATCCTTAATTAAGTCTCCTTATGTTCTTAGTGTGGTAGTTGCCACATTATATTATGATGCTAAAACTTAAATTTGGAGTAGCATTTTGAAATTTGACAGAAATTTCTATTTTTATATCCAAGTTGTACCTCGAAGTCAAAAACTATATACATAATTGTGAAAACCATAAGTTATATTGAAATCAGACTGTAGAGGCTTGCATTTTCAGCCTGTTTACCCATTTCGGTCTCTCAGTACTTTTTTAGCAAAGGAAGAGACTTTGCCAGAATTTTCACTTTTCAACATTTTTCAATAATTAGAAAAACTGTAATTACAAAAACATGGTAAAAAATTCTTTGACCTTTTATAATACCACAGCGTTTTAAGTCTCTTTATGTTTTTAAGAAATTAAAAAGCGTGAAACTAAGAGACATGCCACATTATATTATGATTTTCATAACAGCAAAACTGTGTTAAATTTCCGTAAAAAATAGCATTTTGAGAGTATTTAACAGAAATTTCTATTTTTAGTAACCAAGGCAACGATGTTCATCGAAGTCAAAAACTGATATACATAATTGTGTATCTGAGTGTAGTCTACTTGTTTGTTAAGTTATATTGAATTCAGTCCAAAACTGTAGGAGACGTAGCATTTTGTAAGAATTTCACAGAAATTTCTATTTTTAGTAACATGGCAACATCATTCATCGAAATCAAAAACCGATAAACAGAATTATGTATCTTAGTGTAGTCTACTTGTGTGCCAAGTTATGATGAAATCAGAACAAAACTGTAGGAGGAGTAGCATTTTGAAAAATTGTTTACAGACAGACAGACAGACAGCTAGACGGACGCATTACTATATCGCATAAGCTCTTCTGGTCTCTGACCAGTAGAGCTAAAGCCGTTTGTTTTTTTCAGATTTTTTAAAAAGAGGCACAATGTGTTTTCAAAGTCATGCCCATTACGTATAATCATTTTATAAAAAGTTGCTGTAATATTTTTTTACTTTCAAGTAGCGATGCATAAACATGCGTTAGATATCATACCACATGTAGCACTAAGCAACTGAACGTTATCCAAAGCAATGTCACTGAGATGCCCGCTGCCTCGTACCCCATCAAAGGACACCTAAAGATATTGAAAAATTTAAATTATCGAAAATGAAATTGAAGAAACAAAAATGAAAATTACAGGTACAAATGCATCAGATATAAATTATCATTATTTTTGGTAAATTTATGTTACTGTTACATCCTCACCCTAACATTGGAGACATTGGGAATTTCCACCTCCGCATAATTCCATTGGTTTCCTTGATCACCAGAGCGTGACCAGGCCAAGGTTCGGGCCCCAGTTCCGCTCTGATAATAAACGTTTAATGTCCCCATATTAGCTCCGTACATAGAATAATAAAACTTCAAACATCGGGAGATGGCTGCAACCGAAAAAAAATAATGTATGAAGAAAGTCTGAAAGCATTAAAATATACAGAAAGGAAAGAAATAATATAAATGACGATAAACGAACTCACCCAATGAAAATGTGACGGCTGATGACGTCAGCGTAGCAATGTCACCCGGCACGCGTGGAGAAGACGTTTCTAGGTAGATATAAGTTGACCCCTCTTGTGCCCCCGGTGGACCAGTGTTATCCGTGGGTGTAGGTCCCTATAATTTAAACATTTAAAATACTGAGTATGTCCATTTCGAGAAAAAAAAATCACTGCTTATCACTAATTTTTAGCAACACCTTTTGTTTCGCGAGATCGTCATTAACTCTTTATTAGCAAAATGAAATTGTATTTGGGTGGTGTTATTCCTTAATATGAAGTGTACAATAAAAAGTTAGAAATCTTGATCTGAATCAGCAGATTACATTGACTAACTTTAAATATAAAGTTAAAAAGCCAGCAGTGGATGCCGCAATATACAAATGTCGCATTACCGATCTGAGGCTCCAATCGTATGCGTTCCCCTCGTTTTGTAGGAAGGGTAATCCAGCCCCGGTCTCAAAAGTTGCCGTCAGGCTGGAAGCTGTTATTCAAAATAATAATTAAAAGTAAATATTAAAGTTCCATTAAATTTACAGAAACAAATGTATTAGGCGACAAAAAGTACTACATTCTTCAGTTTTAAGTATTTTGTGAACAACACTAGAACAATTGGATATAACATTAAATGTGACGTATTTTCGTCTACTAGTATTTTCAGATTTAATTTACAATTGCTGAACCGTTAATTTCTGAATACAATAACAGATGTAACTCACTGTCGGCTATCTGGTCACACCTGGTTCCAGAGAACCCGGTATTACAAACGCAGACTCCATCCGAGCTACGACAGGTTCCAAACATACAGTGAGTATTGAGACAACCTGAAAAATTGTGAAAAATTTAAAGGTAACCGACCGTATACTAGAAATGCTGCCAAATACTCAGGGTTTCTTCAATCTCTACTAGACATTTAGATTTTTGCTTTTCTAGGCATCTCAGAAAAAATTCAGTTCTAGTTTATTTACAACTGTATATGTCTTTGCTACGATAAAAATGATATGATGCGTTGATAATTTACGCTTTTCTTATTCCTAGTAAGTTGCTGGTTTGCTCTGCTTTTGTAACATAAGAGTTGATATTTTGCGCTGGTTTTATAACATTCTAGAGTTGATAGTTTGCGCTGCTTTTTAACAAAGAAGTTAATGGTTTGCGCTTCTTTTGTCACATATGTGTGGATAGTTTGCGCTGGTTTTGTAATATATGAGTTGATAGATTAAGGTGGTTTTGTAACGTATGAGTTGATAGTTTGCGCTGGTTCTTACCTGAGTTGATAGCTCGCGCAGATTTCTTACCTGAGTTGATAGTTTGCGCTGATTTCTTACCTGAGTTGATAGTTTGTGCTGATTTTTACCTGAGTTGATAGCTCGCGCAGATTTCTTACTTGAGTTGATAGTTTGCGCTGATTTCTTACCTGAGTTGATAGTTTGCGCTGATTTTTTACCTGATTTGATAGTTTACGCTAATTTCTTTACTGATTTGATAGTTTGCGCTGATTTCTTACCTGAGTTGATACAATGTAGTTTGCGCTGATTTCTTACCTGATTTGATAGTTTACGCTGATTTCTTACCTGAGTTGATAGTTTGCGCTGATTTCTTACCTGAGTTGAGACTTTGTACTCGGATGGAGAACCCCGCTAATGCCGCCCGGTTGGTCGTCAGACTGTCAAACTTAATGATCATCTGACTTTTGATTTCGTCGTCTGTCGTCACGTAAGCTTCATTGTTTCTGTATCCACATAATCTTTAAAAGAATAAACGGACAAAAAAATTATCAATTTTTCTTTTAGCACCAAGTTGACTTGTGATCGATGAAGGCTTAATCTTAAAGTTATTAATTGACAATTGGACTTTAGCGAAAAGCACTGACTTTTACAGTTGACGGTTTACTTGAATGTTTAAACCTGTGATCATATACAGAGCTACAAAATTTATAATGAATTTATACAGGTAAGAATATCTTCCTAGTGGTCGAATGTATGCTGTTAGGGTCACCAAAATGTGAAGGCTGGGAGTTGAGGGTATGGTGGTTGTCATTTTCGTCAATATATTTATATTGTAAAGGGGCTTCCGTACATTGTCCTAGTGTAAATGTAAGCCGTCAACTGTGAAAGTCAGCGCTCCTCGCAAAAGTTCACTGATATTGAACTCGCCTTAATCTTTATATATTGAGATGAGAATTGGGATATTGACTTTAGCTAAATCTTTATTAAACTGAGTATTAGTCGATATTTTGACCTCGGCTAAATCATACTATATATGTGTAGCTGACTATTGGTCGATATTGACCTTGACTTAATGTTTACTTATCTTTCTACCTTTGGCGAAAATCACTGACTTTTCAACAATGGAAGAATACACGAAAGCTCTTTTGGGTTGTAAACCTTTAGCCTAGCTAATAATGAGGCATTTCAAAGCAAATATTACGTTAGGGGGGTGTCTAGGGAGGATAAGGAGAAACACTCCATCCTAACACCCCCATCCCCCCACCCTCATCCTACCTTGACCAACTCCTACCAAGTTTTCTTTCCAGAATTTTTGGTGTTTGCTTATTTGATTCCTTCAGAAAATGAGATTGAAAGCAAAAAGTACCCCTTACCAATAAGTTATGATTTTCTGCCTCTCATTATCTTTTGTGTTGACTGCATTCTTGTAGGTCATGTTAATGCTCCCAAAACAATTCCTGTGACCACTAGTAAGTTTTTTTTATGTATAATTATTCCGTATATCTCCGTACAAAACCGTATGTTAAGTAGGCCGTAGAGTAAAACGTCAGTGCTCCTCGCAAAAGTCACGTGGTCAATGTTAAATTCGACTAAATCGTTAAGTATTTAGCTGACTATAAGTCGATACTGACCTCGGCCTAATCATTATCTATTTAGCTGACTATAAGTCGATACTGACCTCGGCCTTATCATTATCTATTTAGCTGACTATAAGTCGATAAGGACCTCGGCCTTATCATTATCTATTTAGCTGACTATAAGTCGATACTGACCTTGGCCTTATCATTATCTATTTGGCAGACTATAAGTCGATACTGACCTTGGCCTTATCATTTTCTATTTGCTGACTATAAGTCGATACTCACCTCGGACCCCTCTGTCCTGCCAGGTTATATCGAACCTCCAACCAGTGGTAGCAGTAGGTGTTGATGTAATTCAGCGCCAAAGAATCTATAGACAACTTTATATGGTTTTCTGGTGGACCCTAGACATAAATATCAATGAATAGATGTGGAAACTAAATAAAAATATCACTGAATAAAAATAAATTTTGGTCAATTCAGGTCATTGTATTATCTTTATACACAACCTGTCTTCGATGGGTAAGACAGACTTAGGTACGTCAATTATTTACAACTAAGACTTAAATTCTGTCAACAATAGAGGTCACTTAAGCCAGTTTAAGATAACGTAACGTGGAACTTAAAACAATTCCAAATACTAAAGGCCTTGAGAAATTAATCGAATGAGAAGGGGACGGGTCCGTCATATAGAAGAAATGCAGCCTAACAGGAATATAGAAAAGACGGAGAGATGAAAGCAGTCTACCCACAAGTAGAAAAGTCAATTAATTAAAATGAAATTGATAACATAGAAAAATAACACTGATAACGCAGGCTGGTTGATCTGTTTAAAGTCAAAGTTAGATTGATCTTGACCTTCCTTCAGTATGTATGGTGTAACTAGGCTTACCTTGACTACCCAGATGCACCTCCTCCCCAGGTTGTATGAGTTTGGCCAGCCTGGTGTCGTGATGGTCCGCTCCTCCCCCGAGGCCAGCTCAATAATCCCCCCACACTCTGTTAACACAAGCGTAGGTTACGTTTAATTACATGTAACCATACTTTAGAAGATCATATTTTGCATCCTATGCTTAGTAATCTCTGTTGTCAATACATAAGACTTAATATCAGTTAAACAATTCCTATAAAGAATAAGTTTTTTCTCTCCTCAAGACAATATCAAAATACAGACCTGAGTGAGTGGACACAATTTCACATGAAGTTCCGTACAAGTCAGCCGGGCAGTAACATTGACACGTGTGGAGGAGGAATCCCCCGTTTAAACAGGTGGGCGGATTTACACATTGTTCTATAAATAGAAAATTTGTAATTGTGACGTCAGGCTTACGAATAAATTGTTCATTATTGTGATGTCAGTCTGACCTATGAATAAATTAGTAATCGATTGTGACATCAGTATGACATAAAGGTATACATTGGTAATTGTGAGGTCATTTTGATTTAAGGTACTTTTGTAATTGTGACGTAATTTTGACTTATTAGTTCATTGGTAATCAATTGTGATGTCACTTAGAATTACGAGTACATTAATAATTAATTGTGACATCATTAAAGTGACGACCTTAAAGTTCATCGGTAATTGTGACGTCACTTTGATAAAAGATACTTTTGTAATTGTGACGTAAATTCGTCTTATAAGTACATTAGAAATTAATTGCTACGTTATTTTTTACTTAGGAGTACATTGGTAATTAACTGTGACGTCATTTTAAGTTACGAGTACCTGTGTGATTCAATGTGACGTCATTTTTACTTACAAGTACATTGGTTATTAATTGTAATGCCATTTTACTTACGAGTACATTGGTTATTCATTGTGACGTCATTAGTACATTGTTCATTAATTGTGACGTAACTTTGACTTACAAGTACATTAGTAACTTATTGTGGCGTCACTTTTACTTACGAGTACATTGGTAATTTATTGTTACGTCTTTGGTGTCATAGAACATCAGTCCTACTGCTGTGTCTGCTAAGAACGATAACCGACTATCCTTGACTGTAATTGTAGGATAGCGAGAGTCGACTGCAAACGCCTGAAAATGTAAATGTGATGATACTCAACATGGAGCCGAGAGGAAATTTTCACAAATTTTTATTTTCACATCTCTATGATAATACTTTTTACGAGGTGATTGACTTGATTTTTGGTCTATGGCTTTGCATACCTTCTGAATTTGATTACACTAGCAGCAGTTATACAGTCGTTACGTTTTGCAGTCGTGTCATATTTTGGGCGTAAAAGAGTATCTTATATAAAACATTACGACTGTTTTCTTACATTGAGTCTGTACTGTAGCACGGACGCCAGGTCGTACGGCGTGTTGTCCCGGGTCGGGATTTTGTACATGTTTCGGTTACCAGTGCCGCCGCGGATGTTGGCCCAGTTCATTATGACGTAATCGTCTCTGTCCGTTCGGGACTGCTCGTGTTCCATTCCTATAGCGTGCATTAATTCGTGGATGATAATTGGTATCTGAAAAAGAGAATAAAAAGGCTTCAGCGGATTAAATAATTGCGCATATTTTTAATGCTAAAGAGTTTATTCCGGATTTTCTAACACACTTTGTGCCCCTCGGTAACTCACTTTATCCCAGTAATCTCAACTTACTGTCACACAGCCTGAGTTCTGGAGACTGAGTTGTTGTTGGCCCCACCCTATCATCCCCACGTACGACCAGCAGCCCCTGAATATATATAGCAGTAAAATAAATTTGTAACTTCTACATAAATAAACCAAAAAACAAACCAGAAGTCTCTGTCGAGACTGAAGCTCTACTGGTTTGTACTTATAGCAAAGGAAGAGAAAAGTACTTAAGCAATTGGGAATTGAAACTTTACAACAGCAATGAATAGAATAATGATCCTTGATAAAGTCTCTTTATGTTCTTAATGTAGTCTACTTGTGTGCCAAGTTATATTGAAATAAGACCAAAACTGTAGGAGGAGTAGCATTTTGAAAGAATTTCACAGAAATTTCTATTTTTTAGTAACCACGGCAACATCTTTCATCGAAATCAAAAACCTATATATAGAATTATGTATCTTAGTGCAGTCTACTTGTGTGCCAAGTTATATTGAAATCAGACCAAAACTGTAGGAGGAGTAGCATTTTGAAAGAAATTTCACAGAAATTTCTATTTTTTTGTAACCACAGCAACACCGTTTATCGAAATCAAAAACCGATACACAGAATTATGTATCTTAGTGTAGTCTACTTGTGTGCCAAGTTTCAATGAAATTAGACCAAAACTGAAGAAGGAGTAGCATTTTGAAAAATTGTTTACAGACAGACGGACAGACAGCTAGACAGACAGACGGACGGACGCCGGACGCATTACTATCGCATAAGCTCTTCTGGTCTCTGACCAGTAGAGCTAAAAATAATAATAATAAAACCTGTGTAGCAGCATAAGTAAGAAACACAATCAAAATATGTCTCATGCAATGCATAACAGCTCCTAGGTAGTATATTTCGTACAATACGTGTATATGAAATAGAAAAGGGTAAACATAAAAGAATCTGAGGGGATTAGGCGTCATATGCCCACAAGGATTTTGTCGCTCTGTAACTTGTGTTCACTTTAATAAATGTATTTATTTAAAAACTACTTGATAGAATGGTATGATATTTTCAAATTATTACAACAAACGAGTCTTCTCAACAATTGTAGAAAGAAAATAAAGTATCACCGATGAAAACCAATGTTCCGTGACGAAGCTTAAAAAACAATAAATCTTTACTTTGCGGCACGTGTTTCGTGTAATTAGCATCTTTTTCTGATCATTATCAAATTTGAAAAACTGGTTTCACTAAAAAACACAAAAGATTGGAAAAATGACCATTGAGGTAGAAGGGAGAACCGTTGGAATGTTGATATCTGGACCATCCTTGCACCACGTTTTACTCACTTTTATTTTAGTGTTTAATTGCCCTTGATATTACTTTTAAAAATTAACAACCAGTATCAAAACCCATTAAAACACATTTTTCTATAGCCTGTGCGTCATTTTTCACCGTAAATTCATCACAATTTGAAAGTTTTGGACAAAATCTAACCAAACCGGAAGTGACCTTGATCTTCGTCCTAGGCCAAAATTTCGCGTCACACCAGGTTAAAAGAGTGTTAAATTGTCCTGAAACAATCTTAGAAACATGAAAACAAACAATTTCAATCGTATGAAAATGATAAGAAATCGGTGCTAGTCACAGTATAATATCAGCTCAAGCAGTCTGAAGCATCCTTAAATCGGTGCACTTATGTACTAAACACCCTAGGATATTGACCAAAAGGCATCTGTGTGATGATACACTGTCAAATTCCCGGATATGAATATCATTGAACACATTTGGGATTTTTATAATGAATGTCAAAGTTCCCCCCCCCCCTCCACACAATTTCAACGGTTTGTAAAGATCTATGCAGTAGGTGTGGCAGCAGATGGGTCAATCTCCTATTCAGGGGTACGTGGTAACCTACAGTAAAGATTGTAAAGATTGTCTTGTAGTAATTAGGGTGAGTGGTGGTCTTACTCCATTGAGATTTTTTTGTGTGAATTTTCATTTTGAGGGTACATCATTTCCTTGACACTTTACTTAAAATTCTGACGAGATACGTACATGAAATTTACGCAACATCGAACTTAAATATGCATCATTAACCATGAATTAAAGAAATTATTTATTGTAGCATTTGTTCTTTAAAACTTAAAAAAATGTTAGGTGAACACAAGTTTGGTTCAGTGTATTTTTAAACCTTGCAGTTATCGTTACAGTATTTTTTAATGTGATGCTTTTCATACTTCGTGTTAATTGTTCTATCGAATATGTTTTCAGGGGCTGGGAGATGGTACGCTTTAACGTTCCTTTTAACTGTTTTGCATACAGAACAGCCATATCTTGCTGGTCTACCCATGATTGTTTACATTTCAATCGTGTAATGTAGTCTTGAACTGAATGCATTCAAAATGTTATACATGTATCGTATCTTGAAAACTTGTTTATTATAGGAAATATATTAATTGACCGTAAATAAATTCACCATCTTATCTATTCATTTTATTTTAAATGAAAAAAATATATTTATCTAAATTTCAAGCTGAACTTAAAAAAAATCGTGATTCGAACACTCGCAACAAATAACTTATATGTATAGCAAATTGACGCACAGTTAGACTTGGAGGTTACTGAGAATATGTTCCGAAATTTAAGTAAGTAAACTAACTTTTTTTATATAGAGTGGGTCTTCGTACCATTTTTTTTTTAAATGGTTAGAGATACATCCTTCCATAGCCTTTCAATATTTGTTTTACACAAAAAAATTTTTTACGAAGACCCACTCCTTCTAAAAAAAAAAACAGTTTTAACTTCCATTTCTATCATTTTTACGGTTACTAAAGCGTGTTATCATTTTGGTGGGTTAATTACAAATACTTTTTAACTCATTTGATTCAGGTTTTATCTTTACTGTATGCATATAGTTGTAAATAACTCCCGAATTTAACAAAAAGTGGAATTTGCAAGAATTTTTTAATCGATATATAACCTGCCCTTGTGTTGGCATATGACTCGCCTATTCCTCCCAGATTCTTTGATTTGTTTTCGGACCGAACATAAGAATGGACGCATCGCCAAAATATCTTTAGATTCATTTTTTTAAATTGTGTTTCTTTTTTTCCATCTTTTTTAATATTGATTTTTTGGAGGGGTGGGGGTTGAAGTCATTTTTTCAGTGTGTCGGAACTGCCATGGAGTTACGATATATAGATGTCAGTATCCTCATCATTTAGAGGGAAATCCAAGTATTTATCATTTACACTTACGAAGAGGAGAATATATACAGGTAGTTGGAGTGACCCACGGTGTTAGCCAGACTTGACCCCCGGGGGGTAAACTTAATACAGGTCAAGGCCATAACTTGGTTCATTCCGTTGAGGACCATATCCCGAAACCAGGTACCTAGGAAAACAAAGGAAATAAAAATATTTCAAATAGGTTACACTTATTAAAAAATTCTAAAACGTCGGCAGACTATAATATATTGTGAAATATACATTGCGTTTCTGACAATAATACAAGACATCAATTATTTTGTAGAAAGTGTATTTTGAAGCGGGTTTTTATTTTTCTATCATTTTTACTCAAAGAAGGGGGTATGAGCTAGGATTCTGACTTTTCCTTTACAAAATAAATCTGTTTTTCTTTTAACGTTCATCTATAAATATTAAACATTTTATTTTAGAGGGGGGGGTGCATAAGATTCTTTTCCTTTAACGAGGAATTCATTTCGTTCTATCCTTTTTTCTTTGCAAATTATAAAATCATCATATGCAATTGCAGTTATAACCTACATGAGTATGATCTCCTTCACCCTCTTATAAACTTAAGACAGAAGGCAGATTTACTAGCTATAGGTACAAATCAACTAAAAGTATGTACACCGGAAGCAATATAACCACATGTTTCCGGCGACATGTCACCTTGGCTGGGGTCGATGTAATACGGAACAATTCCGTTCGTCCAGAAGTACTGCTGAGGAAGTATAAAGTTCCGCTTTCGTCTCCTCTTATCTGTCTCATTAGCCTAAAAAAATCTTTAAAATATATACTGGAAGTATGTTATATTTGAAGACTTGTACGTACAATTTTTTTTTCTTTAATAATTTCTGGATTTCCATAGGTTAAAAATGTGATCAGCGCATATCCCTCTATTAGCCATGAAATATTATGAATTCAAAAATTTGATACTGATAGTCATATATTTTATCGTTTAGAAATTTATCACCAATCTCAATATCTTAAGGCTTCCAAAGCACGGGCACTTGTTTCGTATACAGGGCATCCCCTTCTTATTTCTACATAAGTAGGGGTATTGGAATCAGGTGCCTGTGTTCCGGCGTCCTATAAATCCCTGCTGTCGGCCAGACTTACGTATTCGGACTCCAGTCCCCGGATGACCTTCTGGTGGTGGGAGTATCGGTGAGAGTCCAACTCCTCCCCCTGATGATCCTTAGAGAGGGACATATCCACATTGGACTGAAATTATAAATCTCGTTTATCATTAGACACAAGACTAGATTTTTTTTTTTACCGCCCTTTGATTTTCCGTAGAACTGAGAAGAAATGTTCGTTTTGATTTGAACAAATATTATTGGCTGTATTTTTTACAAATGAGATTGGACAAAAGTTCCAAAAATTGAATACACGCCCGTTTCTAAAGATGTGAATTATATCAAAAATGTTTACAGATACTATAGTACATATATATGGCTCATAGTTTTAAAGGAATTAGAACCAAAGTAATCACATCGATGTTTAAATTGCTCATTGATGAATAATTTAAATTTTTTAATCTCGAGGGGAAAAGAGCTTCCCTCCCACTCGGAACATCACTCGGCCTTTTTCGTCAAGTCGAGAAAAAAACGTGACTTGACGGAAAAGGTCGAATGATGTTCCGATTGCTTCCCTCCCCGACCGATATTTGTTTCCCACTGTTTTTAAATCTGATTCTGTAGTTTTCTTACCTGGTATTCTGTTCCATTTATCATAACAAACATTCCCTCTGTTAATCTCGCTAACTCGGAATCCACATCGGTGATCTGAAAAAAGAAATGATAAATCTTTTACCAAAATATATTATTGTATATATATTAATTATATAATTTACATGTACCATATTTTTCTATCAGTAACTGTTGATGAGTTTGAAAAAAAATCTGTTTACGTAAATATTTTACCTAGTAATCATTTGCGATCTCAATGAAAACTAAAGGTACTGTTAGCATGCAATGAGCTCACTAAATGATACCCCCGCCTCCCATATGAATATGATGACAGTATCCATGTTTTGCTGTGGCAAACCCAAAATATGTGTCATATCAAAATGTAAAATAGGAGGTGCACAATGGCAATATGTAACAAAGATTAATTATTAACTTAACAGTTTGACGTGAAATGGTCATTTCTCTCTGCCAGTGTTAAAATGTGTTATTTAACAGTTTTGAATTAAACTGAAATGCCGGATCCAGGATTCTTGAAAGGGGGGGATTTATTGGGAGTCTGGGATGGGGATCTGAGGGCAATGCCCCCGAAAGCTCTCAGGTTTTAAGGGTCTTTCACTGTTTTGAAACAATTTTTGATTGATTTTGCTTATAATGTATGCATAAGAAATACGGTATATCATTGATAATAAAAATTTATTTATTAATCTTATGTATAATTCTGATAGCAAAAATGGTGGGTCGGTCAAAATCCGCAGTTGAAATGCCTGCAGTAGCGTCCCAGATTTATATTTAGAACATACGTAAATATCCAATAATTATAAATAGCATAATTATTAAATAGAGCTGCATGTACTCATTAATACTTCTTATTTCTGGGGAGAACTGCAAACTTCTCCTTACCTTTTCCGAAGATTAAAGGTTAGACGTACCGACTTATCAAAGGTTAAAGGTTACACTAACCGGCTTGTCAAAGGTTAAAGGTTAAACTTACCGGCTTGTCAAAGGGTAAAGGTTACACTAACCGGCTTGTCAAATCTTAGACTTACCGGCTTGTCAAAGGTTAAAGGTTAGACTTACCGGTTTATCAAAAAGGTCCCCCGATCGGATATCGTGTTCTAGATCTCTCTTTCTTCTTTTGTGAGGTCTGGCCTGAGAAAAAGATGTAAAACAATATGAATACGCGTGTCTTATCTGTGAATTTATGTACTGTCGAAAGTGTCATGTTAATTAATACAAAAAATTACACCAGAATATTAAATTTTCTTTGATAAATAGCGTATTTATTAAAAAGTAATTGATCCTAGGGGGCGACTAGTCTATGCTAATAGCATGCAACGGGAAAATGATTTTAGATCAAAAATGAAAAAACAAATTCTACTTGCTATTGATATATTGTACGTTAAGAAAGTGTGAATTAGAGAAAAAAAAAGCTTCAAATAGATGATTTACTACTGATTACTGACTATATTATGTCAATGGATTTGGAATAAAACATGAATTCATAAACCTAATCTATGGAAGATGGATCTATGTATAGACTACTACATGTACGTAGTATTTATTCTTTTATAAAATTGCAAAGTTGACTTCTGTTTATCATTGCATCACCAATATACACTGAGATTCAGAATATAGTTGTTATTCGTTTTGAATTACTGAATGTTGTTGGAAAATCTGTCGTGTTTATTCTGGATACGATGCACCTAACCGACGACAGAAAGGGGGTGGGGGTGGGGGGGGGGGTGTAAGCTACCTTAATATACGTTGGATGAATTCATGTTACAGTGTTAAGAATTAAGTTATGAATTCAAGTTAAAATCAAATACATGGGCTAATTTTGAACTAGTAGCATCATAAATGTCTCTTACATAAGTCAATGACTAGACGTTAAATAATGCTTGTTTTTATTGTGTAAACATCCGTTCTGATCCATTTGATACAAGATATAGGATATTACTATTGAACCATTTACACCGCTGTAACATTTAATCATTAGCTATTCACAAAGTGATAAAATGAACCAAAACATAATAGTACTTTTACTAATGATTTTTTCAGGTTTGATATAATTTTCTTTGAAGATATATAAACTTTTTTTTTAAAATGAACTGTACGATATACCTTAAGTATTCGTTTAAGAATTACATTAAATCCCTGCAGCTATGGGAACGTATAAATTATAATTAAAAATTTACTGCTTAATTATATGAAAATAATACGTCAATGATATAGTTTAAAACAAAATAACACCACCAGATTGAAATAAATCATGAAATCATGAAGGAAGGAAGGAAGAGAGAGAGAGAGAGGATTCGACATCCAGGTTATAAATAGTACTCACTTTATCTTTGTACTTTGCCTCATGTGTCGATTGGGGGGACAGGCCCTCCCTCGCCTTCTGTGTTTTACCATAATACGGGGCGCGGGAGGATTCTGCGTCCAGTATAATTGTCTTTTTGACGCGATCTTTTCCTAAAACAACATCACAATATCATTTTTGACACTTCTAAGATCAATTTAAAGGAAAATAATATAAATGAAAAGGATGCATGAAGTTATTTATTTTTAAATAATAAATATTATTTTGAATGAACGTGACATAAAAATAAATCCGTTAAATTAAGGGAAATCGTAAATTTTTCTGGTGATCAAATATGCAACTGTTTGCCATTTCTTGGAAAATACATCTGAAGCCTACAAAAGACAATATAGGGTTATACCCCCTGTCTCCTAGGATGTAACTAAGAACGATGCCGAAATTCATTATTGAAACACTATTTTTCATTCTCATTACAGAATGATTATCATTTCATGGGCTACACAAAAGTCACAGGAAGATCACAATATATGTCTATTTCCGAATTTCCTCATTTTTTTATGCAAAGAGCCATAGCGCATTTGATAATCACTTTCGTCTACTCTAGTAGTGATTTTGTAAATACATTGTTTAAACAAAATTTTGTCATACTACGGTAGTTTATATATGCCTTAAAGCAAATCACACAAAAATAATATTCAATATTTATGTACGTCCCTCATATGATAGATATAAAAATCGTTCAGTTTATATGGAGAATATAGTAAATACTGAGGTATCCCCCTAAACAATGACGAACTGTAGCAAAAGACCACCCTTAACCAGAAAAACAACTTCTGAATTATTTTATTTGGATATGACTGCACTTCATTACATTTAGATAATTTTGGTTAAAGGTGGTTTTCATATTGAAAATGTTGAAAATATGTATTTAATTTTTCTTCTCATATTATTTTAAGATTCAACAATTTGTCTTAAATTTGTCCATCCGATTACATTGACTTCGTGAAGTATTGGTATTACTGCTTGATTGTAGACATAATGATCGTGAGTTCGAGTCTCACAGTGTGTGTTTCTTATCTATGCTTTTTGTCCCCCGCTTGTAAAGTGGGGGATGTTAATTTGGGTCCATCTGTCCGTCATTCTGTCTGTCTGTAACGCTTTCGTTTCCACACGATATCTCGAGAACCCTTTGAGCTTTTAAATTTTGCATATCAACTCCCTTTGGACTTAAGAAGAAACCAACTGATTTTGAGGTCAAAAGGTCAAAGAACAAGGTCAAGAATTCGTATATTCTGTCTGTTATAACACTTTTGTTTCCGCGCGATATCTCGAGAACCCTGTGAGCTTTTGCAATGAAATTTGATATTAACAACTTCCTGTGGCCTCAGAAAGACCCCTATTTATTTTGAGGTCAAAAGGTCAAAGTTCAAGGTCGTAAATTTATACATGATGCCTGTGTGTAATACTATCTTTTCTGGGCGATATTTCAAGAGGATTTTGAGCTTTTGCAATGTAATTTTATACCAAAACTCCCTAGGACCCCTCTCACCCCTCTCAAAGTGTCCCGACCCATTTGTTTTATCAGTATTTATTATATTAAATGTCGCTATTTTTAGCACTGGGGCATGAGGAGAGTTATTGTGTATAAAACAGGTTCTCGGCGGACTTTATATTCTTATTGCATTAGAACTCTTTAATAAAGGTTAAATTAGACACAATGCATTGTGTAAAATTTTGACAATATCGAACGTGAACATATAAATACTTGTATGTGACTTCATCTTTGCATATAATTTTCCCTGGGTAAAGCAGTTCCGTGGTCTAGTGGTATGTTTTTTGCTTCACGTGTTTGAGGTCCCAGGTTCGAATCCCGGATGATCCATTTTCTTTTTTTTTCGAAATACTTTTTTTTTTACTAAATGATAGTATTCAGCATGTGAAATAAAAAAAATTATGAGGTCTGGCTTGTACAATCATTACAGTGTGATAAATATTCCATACAAAAAAAATCTTCTATACACATAATAAAGAATAAGCAAGCAATCAAATCTTTATATGCATATTGACATACATGTATTTTATTTGCTTCAGTATACATGTATACATTTAATAATTCTACAAATTCAGTCAGGGGGATCCGACTTTTTTCCTAAGGGGGACACAAGTTCCCTGAATTAGCTTGTAGTTTTTTCTCTCTGTGCATTTCTTCTATGTTTTCTTTTATTATTTTATAATACATGTATAAATAATATAAGTGATATATGATACAACATTACACATTGAAAGTATCTCGAAAAAAAAAAAATAAAATAAAATAAAACAGCCCTAAACTATTTTAATGACCCAAAGTCAGAGCTGCTAGCTTGTTTTATTTTTAAAATTTTCTAAAAATCTTGTTTAGAACAAGAGTATTGAACAAGTAAAATGATTGTCATGTAACAAACTTGCAGCTATGAAATTATAATACTGGTCCACAAATGATTACATACATGTAGTTTGATCTTGAATTGAAAAGATACATGTATCTATTAATAGAAACAGGTGATTTCCTTTTAAATACTTGAGTCGGCCGTGTCGTCTGAAAGGCAGCTATGGCTCTTTTCGTCAATCTTAAAAGATATTTTGCTTCAGAAAACAGCTTGCCTATCTACAACTGGTTTTATAACAAACCCCATATAAGGATGTTAACTGCGATCTATCATAATTGTTTCATATCAATAAAGGGACAAATTTGGCTGTTACCTTACCTCGTCCTTTGCACGACATTATGATTTTTATAAAATATGACATTATTACAAATTCTTGCAAAATTTCGGTTTGCTACTTACCCTGGCATATCTATATGAACTTATTTTTTTTAGTTATATTGGTGATTTCTCAAAAATGTATCCTTTATATGCATAAGATATCTCAAAACTTGTTCCTCAGAAATCAGATTCTTTTCTCTTTTGTCGGAAATTTTGTTAAAAAAATCTCTTGAAATTTAAGATGGTTACGAATTCTTCTTTCTCATGTAATATTTATAGATGTGACAAGCATTAATAGAAAAATAGGCCATCCATGGCCCCACGTGACATTACCTACAGGTGTGGCTACTTCCCTAGGTAGTCCATAGAGGGAAACAATCACAGATAAAAGTAAAACTCCTCTCAGAACAAAATCCATGGTTTTTGTTTAATTAAAATCAGTCAGTTTAATTCACAGTATCATATTTATACAATTATAATCACTCATATTGTATCTTGTCATGCGTCACTGATTAAATAAATGGTTCCGTCTCAGAAGATTAAGTCGTTAGGGATACGGGATATATATGTAACACACGCTGTCCTAGTTGTGAACATCTTTATTTTTCGTAATCAATGCGTATTGGAACTTAAAAGGAAATTTGTATATTAATGTAAAAATATTGCATTTAAATACGATTCTTATACAAGTAAAGCTTAATTAGTTGAAGCAAGCAATCTTAGAGTATTGCAAAACAATACTCAGTACATGTCTCTCATTTTTTTTTCTTATAAGATACACGTAGGACCTGAAGTAATCTTAATATCATTTTCAATTCATAGATATACAAAATGAAATAAACTCCAAAGAATTTCTTTTTTTTTTCCTAGAAAAGACACCTATCCTTTTAACGTTCTTTGCTGATTTACATAAATAGTCAATGATCGACATATTGATATTTAAGTGACGTGCATGTAGCATCGTTTTTTGAAAGTGGAGTTGGTGGGGATGGGGGCAGCCAGAGAAAAAAAAAACTGACCTGAAAAATTGGACAAGCAAAAAAAAAAAAAAAAAAAAAAAGAATATTTTTCAAAATTCGAAAATCCTCTTTCATTGGAGGGGGTGGGGGGTGTGTGTTAGAGGCCAACATTTTTCAGTAACAAATTTTCCTCATACAAAATTAGATCGCTCTGATACAGTGTGTATCACTTTACTCTAGCAAAAAGTAATGGTTTGTGGGAGGAGGGTAAACTAGTATGTCAATTAACATTTTCAAAAGTTAAAGTTTTGTTTGGAAAAAAAGGGGGGCAGCCTCACCCCTAGATGTTGATACATGTATGTGCCTGTATTTTATATGTTTGTATTTTTGGGGGTTAAAAATATACTCGATAAAGTGTTTAGCAATATTTAAGATTAAGATACATTGTGGACATTTAAGATTCATGATTCAGGCATGTAAGTTCCTGACCTTTCATAACACTGCGTCATAAGATATGAATATATACATGCTCTTTTTGATAAGAAATGTCTTGAATGATCCGAGTTGCAGTTATAACAGGAGATGAAATAAATAATGTACAGCATGTATAAGTATAATTTACAATAAGTATAATATACATATAAGTATAAAATTTATACATATGAGTTTAAAATACATATAAGTATAAAATCCAATTTTAAATGAAAAACTTAAAATTTTATCTAAAGCGCTTTCATCCAATGCGGGCTCATCGGTGGATTAGAGATTGTGTGTAATATATATAAATATAATACATATAGCATGACATGACGTCAGTACAGCACGGACAGTAACCGCCATGGACTCCCACATAGTATACATTGTACGTCAGAACGTTACACTGGACTTTCATCAAACATGGCGGCATATCCTAAACTTCTCGTCAGTGATCTGTGAAAGTTACCGAACACAAAGCGGATGCAAAGTTTATATTTAACTTAGTATGGCACAAACTGAGCATTTGTAATTATAGTTAGTGTGGAAAACTAAGTGAAACTCACAATACTATAGAGTGTGGTTCGTAGTTCATCTCAAAGGCGTCAGAAGCAAATTGAAAGTTCGGAGGGGGGGGGGGGGCTAATTGAAAGTGGGGGGTGCGGGGCTAGAACCCAAATAAAGGTATTTTAATTTTGAATGCCTATATAATATCTATCTTTGCAAAAAAATTTGGGGGATAAGCCCCTAGCCCTTAGCCCCACCCCACCCAAACACCCACCCACCCCCGGTTCCGTCGCCAATGCCTCTTTTCACTTTTGATTAAGATTCTGATCAATGTAAGGTGTAAAAAGGAGAATCAGAAAATTATAAATTACTTTATTACATGTAATATCAATTTTAAAAAAATATTACAAATATGATTGGAAAGAAATTTTTAAGACCTGTTTCAAAGATTTCTAGTTGAACTGTCCTTTAGGAAGGTTATTGTTTTAATCCAACAAACTGCAATATGGCTATTTTAAAGGAATAAATGAGCTCCATGTTGTGTGTATTTCTTAAGATTCTTTTTCTAAACCTATACCAAGCCGGGTGAATTTCATGAGAACAAACAAAATGACACGAATTCAGCAATATCATATAAGCTAATTTTTACCATTTTGCTTTTTCTGATAAAATTCACCGGGCTTGGTATACTTTTCTAAATTTAATATTACACTTTTACCACCAATTTAAAATATTCTAAAATTTGTTTTCATCTGTAAACCTATACTGAGTGTGTTTTGTCCATATTTGTAATTTTATTGAAATATTAGTAATATTTTCCGAGTCTATTTCATTTTCCAGTTCTTTAAAGAAAAAATTCTAAGAAATATCCACTTTTCTGAACTTGTGGTATGATATTAAGTCTCCTCCAAAGAAAAAAAATGTTTGTATCATCTGTCCTTAAATAAAAACAAAATCAGTACCTTATAAGTGGACAATTGAAAAGATTTGTTTTGGAAAATGGTTAATTTGTATCGTTAAGTGTAATAACGTAATACTGAGATGATATGATTAACAATAACATTATAGATCATTTTTTTAATTTTATATGTACATTATCGAACTACAATCATATACTGTAATTTTTTTTTTAATGTCTTCAGTACATGTATACATATATTCGTTTATAAACTTACATGAAACAGAAATCTGTGTGAGACTTTGTTTAATGTGTACATGAATTCCCATATTTCACTAGATGACCGTATTTTGTCCCAATCTAAACATGTACCTAATGTTATATTTGACATACGATAAACCTGGAGGAGACAACATGTTGTCTCTTGGTTCATATGTCTGTCTTCATGACTGTCTATCATTCTATTCTATTCTATTTTTTGCATGCACTTTACTCTTTGCCTTCAACTTTCTTAATTTTGAAAACAATATACAAATATTTAGAACACACCCTTGGTAATTGGAGACTCCCCGTTGAAGTCTGAATTCGGGGGCTGGTATCAGCTATTTACGAAAAAATTCTTTCTAGATTTACACCTTATGTTGTTATACACCTCATCCAAATTCTCAAAGTGGAGATCATAACGAACCCCAAAGGTCATGAGCAATCCCTACATAAATCATAAACTTCAATGAACGACATTGAAAAGATGGCACGATTCTAAAACACCCCAATGTTTGGTTTGCAGAAGATATAAGCATGTCAAGACAAAGACAAAACAAAGCAGTAAAAAGCAAGGATTCTAAAATTTTTTTTTTATTACAAAGGTAAGACACAACTGTCTTTGTTTGTGAACTCACTTCTCACACGCACATGTAGGTCATTTGTTCCAGTTAAAGGTAATCATTCACTTTTCACACGTAGGTCGCTGTAGGAAGTCCTCAGGATCTGCCGCTAGGTCCTCCACAGTGTACGTACAAGTCAGTACACCGTCAACCCCCTCCATATTTGAGAGAACATTCAGGGAACCTTTTGGATCATTGTAATAAATTTGAACGCTGTCACGAATTCCAAAACTTGGGTCTTTTGGGAAATAGTTGAAAGGCAGAAGGAAGAAGCTGACGTCACCGCCTACAGTTTGCAGAATGGGGAGCTCAGAGGTATGTGGTATGTGCTGGATACCTAAGGTTACCCAAGCAACCAGGTCCTATATAAGGAAAAAATTACATACACTATAAGGTCAAAACAATATGGTTTTGAATGTACTTTAAATCAATTCTCATATCTTGTTATGAATTAATTAAAAAAATACTTTATATTATATACTAAGTAAGTTACACACGTGACTCAAAGGTTAACTTGTTTACTTTATGATCGCGTTATAAGGAGATAATCCTGACACCGATGGTTCGATTCAATAGTGAGGTGTTGAAATTGGTTATTTATTTAAGTCGAGACAAATAAAAGATATATGGGCAATTCCTAAATGCATAAAAAAACCCATTTTGGAATAGATGCGGTAATACGTTACAACTTTATAGGTTGCAAATTAAACGTTACCTCTTGCAAAATTGGTTCATCTCCAATGAAGTTTTCAAAATTGACCACTCTGTCTTCTCCGTCAAAAGAAGCATATTTAGAACTACTATATTGTTCAGATTCTTTTCTCTTTGTGACTGCCAGTTGATATCTCATCCACGATGCTCCTTGTTCGTTCCCTACGCCTTCTTTGAACAGACCTTTTGACACGCCTCACTGGATGAAAAATACAGTTTCCGCATGGCTGAAACTCTACTGAAACTCTGCGGAAACTTAAGGTTACTAATAGTTTCCGCAAAGTTTCAGTGCGGAAACTTCAAGTTTCATAAGTTTTTTGCAGTGCGGAAACCAAAGGTGTCCACGAATCAAATTTAAAGTTAAACTTGCTGAAACTTGAGGTATACGCAAGGTTTCAGTATGCGTATATGGTTGAAATACATATGGTGTACCATAGGTTTCCGCAACTGAAACTTGCTGAAACTTGAGGTTTACGCAAGGTTTCAGTATGCGTATACGGTTGGAATACATATGGTGTACCATAGGTTTCCGCAACTGAAACTTGAGGTTTACGCAAGGTTTCAGTATGCGTATACGGTTGAAATACATATGGTGTACCATAGGTTTCCGCAACAGAAACACTATAAATTATACAATTTAGCCCAGCTTTTCAACCAAAACTCATTTTCCCCCTGAATTTTCATACTGGAAAAAACAAAACACACTCACACTAGTTATCAAAGAATATTTAATGTTATTATCAACATTTACATACATTGGCTTGGCCATTTATTTTCTCTTGCATCATAAATATTTTTACAACTAAGTCCGAGCTCTCATGTCACAACAGGAGGACAGAGAAAATGTCTGCATTTAATGATGTCTCATACATGAGAGATATAATCTTGCGAGAGGAACTTAGAACTGCAATCAATCAACTAAACCTGAATTCGGTATATGCAAGTCTAGTATCATCAAGGAAATGTAAAAGTACTTGGTATAATAAATGCACAAGTTCACATCATTAGTAGCCAATAAGCACCAAAGTGGATTTCTTTGTTAAATATTCAGTTTGTAGTCCATCATCAACCAACAGAAAAGTCCTTGAGTGGTCCACATTTTTGAAGACCCACTTGCACTTCAAGTTCAAGTTGGATTGATCTGCTCGTCAGTTACTTCAACCTATTGAAAATATATAAAAATATAGTTTAACAAAATCCTGATCTAAATAAAACAACATGTTAGATCCTCTTGCATACTCGCTACACAACATCTAACAGCATCCATAGAAGGTCACGTCAAATGTCAAATACGGAACAACTCAGACTCTAGACTTATTCATTCCAATAAATTAAATACAATAATTTTTGCATTCGAGTATTTGATTGGTTAATAGAATTTAACGTCTGACGTGACACTCTACAGGATGCCATTAGATTTTAGCCAATATGTGCGCAGATCTAACATTTAATTTTAATAAGATTGACAAACTGAAAGTTCCTAAAACTGTTCTAGCACAAGCCTTTGATTAATTTCAGATTTTCAGCATTTTTGATCAGAATGATTTAAAATAAAATCTAAAAATTTATCAAGTGTAAAATCTCATTAGTTTATCAAAGTTGCCTCTTTTAAACACTTGACAAGTGATAATGAAATAAACAAACTTGAATGTATTTAAATGTACTGAATATGTATGTATGGATTTGTTTCTGATAAGATTTTCAAAGTAAATTAAGGATTTTTTTCTTCATTTTACTTGTTCATCAAAATATTTTTTGTACCCCTAACCTAGACCCTTAGACCATGATTCATGATATTTGAATAACAACTAGAGGCCCACATACCTTATAGGTCACCTGAGTATCATGTAAAGCCTAGAAAAAAAAATATGTTTGTTCCCGACCGACCCTTCAAAATTTACTAAATGTTTTCATAGGTTTTATTTCATCTTAAATGGTTTGATTAATTCCAAAGAGCTATAAGACCCACCCTAATCCTAGAATCCTTGACCCTGGGGTCATGAATTTCATAATTATGGTAGAGGACTCAATGCAGATTACAATCATACCAACAGTTTGACTGCTTGATGTTCAGGAGGGGAAAAGAAGAAGGGGATTTTCAAAGATTGCATGAATTTTAGTGGTTTTGGCCCCACCCCTCAGGCCCGCGAGGGGAGGGGGGGATAAAATTTATAAATTTTGTTCCCCTTCACCAAAATTGGTTGAGCGGTTGCAGAGAAGCTGAAAATGTTGATAATACTTATCTTAAATAAATCATACAATTTTAGTAGGTAGCTCGCAAAATGAGACTTTCTAAGAAAATGTTAACATCTGTTTATTTCATGGAAACATATAAATATATTATATAAAACTTAAAAAGTAGAGGAAAGCAGCTTACATGTAAACCCCCTCCCCCCCAACCCCACAACACACTGACTATGATCATGATAATAAATACTAAATAGAGAGCTTAACATTACACAGTGAGATTAACAAAACAATAGAAAATAAAAACATAAACTTTATGCTTTAGTCCTTAATTTCCTAAAATAGAACTACATAAATTATATTAAGTTCTTACTCACTGTTAAAACATACCTATTACCAGAAGTATTCTTCATCCTCTCCTATTAGCCTTAGTTTTCAGATGATTTGTTCAGTGGATATCTGAAATTAAAATAGATCAAGTTAGTACAGTACCGTACATTAATAACTGTTTTTGTTTTTAGCATGAGCTAAGAAAAGTCCCAAAAACCACTTGCATGTCCATTTCCTTGCACCTGACATTCAGTTAAAATTCTAATAGACACATGACAAAGAAAAAAAATGATGGAAAATTGTATCATTTTAAAATGGACACACTCTGGTCTAATTCTAAGTGGCAGTCCTATCACAACCACAATTTAAAAGTTCTTGAAAAGCAATTATATCTGAGAGTGAGAAAAATTAAATAAGTTACAATTTTTCATAAAAGCAAGACTACATCTAAATTATGTTTGTTTAAGATATGTAGGCCTTCTTTGATTCAAAATTATAATCCATTTAATACTTTATTTTATTTATTCCATTTTGCATCAAGGGCAGATAACTATTTATATAATAAGACAGAACTATGACTCTTTAGTGGCCATTGTTGAAAATTGATTTAATTAGTGATAGAAATATGGCAAATGGTAAACAGCTATAAACAGAGAGATTACAAAAATCTTATTTGTGTATCAGTCATTTTATCAAGTCAATAAAATTTAGAAGTCATATAGACGTAAAAGTATTATGTCAAATTTTCATAATGGGTCACACAGTGTGGCCCAGTGGTTCGAGCGACACGCCTCAAGTCGGGAAGTAGGTGCTGATTCTTACATCACGGGTCTGAATCCAATGTAGTACATAGAGACCGCTCCCTCGGATGAGAGCAGAGACTGTGTTGGTGATGTATCCACATGAATAAAAAGTTCTCTAAACGGATATCATAATTTCTACGAGCAACAAACAAATACTAGTATATGACTATATAATATCAATGCATGCAACTTAAGAAATTGAAAATGGCCAATTGCTCATTTCATCAAGCTCCAGTCTATCATAATGCAGAATTTATATACAGGTAAACAATAGCTGTTCTGCTGATATCAAGAGAATCATGTTTGTGGTTAATATGATTTAAAAGTGATTTCTGATATTTAGAAACTGCACGGTGCAGCACCACATTTAATATTTGAAGCCCAAGGTACAAAAATAACATAAGCATTTCTAATGAAAAATTAAACCATGCACACTAAATCAAGTTTTAGGTTGCTTAAATAGTCTTATTTATTTCATATAGATCAAAACATGCATATGTGTCAACATGAAATTAAAATTTAATTTAAAATAAATATCATTTTAAGTTTAATTCATCATAATTATGCCTTGTACGAAAAGATGCTTATGTATCTTTGTATATAAATAGTTTATTCACTTTCGACATTTGCTTTAAAATCCTTATGTATGGTATGAAATAAAATACTTCAACTTGAATAATGTGCGGCATTATGAAAATTATCAAGTCACTTTCATAGCCAAAAATCTGCAAGTTCTCAGGAATTTTACTTTCATGACTACAACATGTACAAATTGGTATTTCACAGTGATACAGTACTACACGATGGCATTCTCCCATCATGATGCCCTCTTACATGTCTAATATTTACGATTCTAGATTGCATGTATGTTAAAAATATATTGAACCCCTTCCTCAGCTGTGCAGCACAGTCTTCCATCAATAATAAAAACAATTCAGCAAAAAATAAATGTACGATTCAAGAAACTACTTCTGAGAATAACATTGAACACATCCAGCAGCTATAATGAACAATAAAGCTCACCTTTTCTGAAAAAACATAAGCGTTGGGTCAATTCTTTCGATTTTCCAAATGAAAAAGTTAACACCGGATACAAGTACATAACGATATTATCCTCTAAAACCAACCTACATTTAAAATTCCGGAATACTACAACACGTTGTAATTTTTAAATTATGTAAATTTTACATGATCGGGACGATGCAGAAAATACAATAGCATATTCTAATATTCATACGAAAAACATGAAAGATAAATACAATGGTGCAAAATACAAGCATGCGTTTAAACAGCAGTTAATTATCTGTATAACAACCTAAGCTGAGAATGATTTACAAGGCGCTTTTTCACAATAATTACAACTGTACAATGGTCATTTTGAATTTTTGGAACGCGCCATTTTAGGTCAACATTATTCTTACGATTTCAGACGATAAAAACAAAAATAAAGGTGCTCTGAACTGTAACAAATAACTACCTGTATCTAATCTGCCGTTTGGGGTGCCTTTCTTCAGTGTAGAGTCAAAAGATCTTCTCATCTCTGTTGTTTTTCTTGAGCAAATTCTTGGTGTTTTCTTCGCCATTTTGTCCTTCTTTCTTCTCTGAAAATCTAACCAATGATAGAGAAGCATTCTGCCGCGATACGCCACCTAGTGATTCAAATTCTTTGCGGAAATTTTGCATTTCTCTTTTGGCAATTTTTTTTTTACGTTTTAAATGCAAATGTCCTTGTATATATATGGCAACAGAATGAACAGTTTTGAATGATAAAATAAAATTGATCATGGAATATCGAAGGGGATAAAAATTAAAAGCGAATTTTAGACCTTTATTACATGATTATGGTAATTGTTGAAACGGACTCCGACTGTCCTAATGTTTTCAAATAGAATGATTAAAAGTCACATGTACACATGTACTTCGATTATCGTGTAAAAAAAAAAGAAAATGGTATACAAGTCAACAAAGTTATGCTGATGGCATATTAACCACATATGTGCAACTCAAAAGCAAAATTGGGGTTATAAGAATTATTCATCAATTGTTGAAAATTTTCTACTCAGAAAATATCAACATGAATGTACAAGTCTATTTGTTATCTAGGAATTTCCTGTCACAGCTTACAAATTGAAGTGGGGAGATTTACCAATATTTCTCCTGAAGATCGATTATGTAGATGTAAAATTCATTTTGTTTTTATAACATTGTCATGTAAAAAAATATGATCGTCAAACATGCCCCCCCCCCCAAAAAAAACAAACAAACAATATTTCAGTTTATTAATAGTAAATCTCCATACTTCTCAGCTTTAGATGATGAACCAAAAAAATATTGGTCACTCAATACAGAAGATACGGAAACTCTTAATTTTGCAGGCAAATTTATATAAATGATATCATGTAATAGAAGTGGTCATAGTCCTTTACACATGTCATATGTAAATTCTTCTTTATTCCTTTATAATACAGGATTATTAATTGCTTTTAATAATTGTTTTGCTATTGATTGACTTATCTTTTCCTTATTATTGTAATAATCTCACACTTTTCTGTTTTGGACTCTAAATTAGAAATAAAACGTTGTTTTAATATAATGTACTTAGAAATAACCTATAGAAAAAGTTATGAACTAAAATAGACTTAGTTTTCATTAGGTTGCGTTTTATTGACCTCTAAATGTTTTCAATATTTGAAGTTAACAATGGTGGCAAACAAGGAAAACCATTAATTGTCGATTTCTTTTTGTGATTGCCGATTTTTTTGTGGAGAAAATGTAAAATAATATTCAAATTTTTGAAATAGTCTATTGAACTACCTATAGCAAATATTCTCCTTACCAATAGATTAATTTTATTATATTAAATTGATATATAAATATTTAAGAGGTTTGTCTATTTTCTTTTAATCACCAACACATAAAATAAAAACTTCTTATGCTAAATATGAAACATTCTATGAAATATTTTACATAACACATTATACATATGACATGTTTGATTTTAGGTGAAGTTTTATATAGTGTGATTTATTTTTAATTTTGAATATTCAGAAACCTTGGTGTCATTAGAAAAGGCTAGTTGTGTATACCCTGTACTGCGTGTATATATTACGCCTGGTCACAGTCCATTGTTCCTCTAAGGTAGAAAAACCTCTCAATCCACACAGAATATACAAAAAATACATCAACACGGTAGCAGGTGTCTTCGCGACACGTGTCTCCCCACCTGTGGCACGTGAGGACAGGTGCTCGCGAGTGGGGTTCAACGTAAAGAATTGAAAATTTGATCAACTTACAGACTACTTTAAATTTATTTTTAAAAAAACTAAGTTCTAAATCACACATTTAGCACATTATACATCTCAATACGACTATAATTGAACATATTACTAAAAACTATACCGTGTTTTCAGTGATATTGCATTAATTAACATCACGAAAGCAAGATATATGAAATAAAACAAAATTTAAAAAAAAAAAAAAAAAAAGCCTACACCTAATATACAATCTAATTAAAATTTTGAGATTTTCCATTCGCTCCCAGGGTATTGTTTCACAAAAGCAGACTTTTTACAGATAAGAGTTCCTCGTGTAAATAAACATTTGGGGAACAAATGGAAGATTTAATTTTAATTAGATTGACATAAAATGCTGCAAATCCTGGGAACCATGACATCAAATTTTCAGGACATGTTTTCTTGTAATATTTTTAATGCTGTAAAACCGCGGCTTACGAATAAAATGTTTTCACGAAGACGGAAATAAAAATATATATATGTAGATATTAAATCAATGTTATTATAAAAATAACTAGTACATGTAACTATTGAACTATATATATATGAATAGTAAAAAAGGCTTCCTAGTCAATATGTATTGTTAATTAACAAATTGAAATTATTGAAATGATATCCATAGAAACATGTATAAACAGAGACATATAAAACCATATGTCTCTGGTTTTATATGTCTCTGGTATAAAGAATATAAATGCAAACCTTTCTATCTCAGATTATGTTCACTCTCGTAATTATCTGTATTTCATGCACCATGAAGACACACTAATTTTCTTTTTAAAAACTTTACATTAAACGTAATCGTAGTTTTGTGAAAATGATGTATGTTTTCAAAATAATCAATTCCCGAGGGAGTATTGAGTTGGGTAATGTAGAAAATCCTTGTGAGAGGAATCGATTTTGTTTAAAAATAATATTTTTGAATTCCGACACAATATTAAATAAACAATTTTTATACATTAAATATGAAGCAAGGATCTTGTATAATATGCCTATCATTGATATCAATATCGGTATGTGTAAGTTTACACAGAGCAGGCACATCTCAAAATCTGAATATGAACTATTAGAAATTTAAAAATAAAACCATATTTTTTTAAATGTGTAAATAAATATAAGGATGATATGAGTTGATTTTTCTACCCTTTTGAAAAAAAAAATTATAGAGAAAAAGTTTCAGTTCGGTTTCAGCATGCGGAAACCATATGGAATCGAAATCAATAGTAAAGAGAATTAAAGATCATATGCATATGAGTTGATTTTTCTACCCTTTTGAAAAAAAAAAAGAAAAAGTTTCAGTACAGTTTCAGCATGCGGAAACCATATGGAATCGAAATTAATAGTTTCCGGAAACTGAAACCTACTGAAACTAAAACGTATCGTTAAATTGACGTTTCATTAAATTTTACATTGGTTTCCGTTTTGCGGAAACTATTAGGAAACAAACCTAATGGTTTCAGTATACGGAAACCCTACTGAAACTTGCTGAAACTATTATATAGTTTCCGCATTGCGGAAACCATACAGGAAACTTCAACGCCAAGTTTCAGCAAGGTTTCCGCATAGTTTCGGTTTTGCGGAAACTAGACTTTTCATCCAGTGCCTCTTAGGAGAAGACGATATGTTTTAGGATCCCCAAACATATTTCTATTATTTTCGTTGTAGAACACATGATATTTGGGTTCGCTGAAATTATACCTGAAAGCGGCTTCCCTCTCGTGGCGTAATCTACTCTAACTATTTTAGTTTGAAACCATTTTTCGGGATATCGTCCTTTTAAGAATTGATTTGGTACATTCTCCTCTCGTATATCGTAAGTTGAGTAACTATTTTTTGTGCCTCCGATGTCAAGATCAACTTTAAAGTTAAACATGTGATGATGAAGCATGCCTGTAGCTTGTTTGTTAACCTGGAAGCCATATTTACAGCTGTCTTGGACGTATGACGGCAAGTCAATGCCCGATGTTGTTACTTTAGTCTCCATTGCGCCATTGTTGTAGAAGATAAAGTCATAGATATAATCATAGTTAACAAGAGTAAAAATCATCCGGAGAACAAGTGCAGTTTTAGGTGCTCCTTCGTAATACCCTGATGGATAGTCGTCTGCTACATAATGTCTTCTCAGTGGTATTCCAGTATTTTGTTCGAACACGCATACAGACTTTTTTTTTAATAACTGGCATATCTGACGTTTCCGACATAAATCTTGTGTCGACAAAAGTTGCATGACTTGGACAATCAACGTCTGGTACTAATGTCTGAATGTTGTTTCCAATCAAAACGACACTATCAAAGAAATTAGCAAATCTACCAATGGGTTCTGAAGATGAATAGAAAACGGTCATCTCTGATAGACCTAACTGATAAATGATCATTTCATTTTTAAATCTGATTTGATACAACTGGGGACCATGAGTGGGAGACATTCCAAACTGAAAGTCCCAGTTCATATAGTGAATTGACTGGCCCTTGATTGAGTAACGTTTTCCGTCTGGCTCCATTTGTGTTGGAGGTCTTTGTGGATGTGGCGGAAACACTTCAGATGGATGTGGATCTGAGGGGAAACTCAAGTGGAGTTTTTCTACTTTTTTACTCAACCAAGCATCTCTGAATGATTGAAGAGAGTCAAACAATTGACCATTGTACCATACATCTGCCGTCTGCGGTGTCGCCGCTCCATTTACCCTGACAAGAACAACAAAATCAACAGGATTTAGGGTACTAGGACGTCGTCTTTGCAGGAAAGGAAACCAAAAACCTCGAAACCCTTCATCTCGAACTCCAGAGGCTATTGCGGAGTAAGGAACCACTGTTTCAAATCCAAGACACCTGTCTCCACAGTTAACAAGTGAACCCTCAAAACTCTCAAACAAAATATCTCCCACTAACCTATTTGTCTCCTCCACGAGAACTTCAATAGCTGCTGACGTTTCTGGATTTGTGAACGGTCTGAAGGAGAAAGGAATATATCTAGGCATTCCACAAAAGCCTAGTAATGGAAATAGCTGTACACAGTACTCTGCGACAACAGGATTCTTTTTTCCTCCATGAAACACCGTGACCAGTGCTTCTCTTTTTAGATGTCTGTGAGGATTACTTTCAATGTCCTTTTTGATGGGAAGAATTAATTCCATGGAGTAAATATAGTTTGAAGACAAAGTTGCCCTACTCTGCATTGTCAAATTTAAACTTCTTTGTGCTAGCATGAAATTGAAAATTGCTTTAATTTCTTGAGTTGTCAGGTCATGATATGGTGGCGGGTTTTCAGGTTCACTGAGATCAATCGATCCTTTAAACTGGAGCTCCCGACATTTGAGACAAACTTTTGGTTTATTTACATCATAAGTTGGGGCTGAAAGACGAAGAAATTTCGGACCTTAAAACAAGTAATTTTGCAAACATTAAATCATAAACAAGCAAAGTTAAATTATAAAAAAAGGGAAAATGCGTAACTGTTGAAACTGATTTTATCAAGAATATTAACAAATTAATTAATATATTTAATACCTTAAAACCGAAAATAAGAAAGGTCGATATAAATATTCCTAAAAAAAGAGACGCAGGTTAAACTCGGTGATTTAAAGCAATTTTCAACATATTTTAGAGCATTGTCAATTAACATTTTAACTCATATTTTATCTACAAGTTACAAAAATTTCTTTTTATTTTAAAGTAAACGAGAAAAAAAAACTTTAAAAAACTGTAACATGATGTACATTTACCCTGACAGCAAACAGATGATGTATCCACTGTCCCGACACACTGATAACCTGTAGGGCACTGGGTTACACCGTACCGAAGGCAGTTAAACGTCTCCCCACTAACCCGAAAAGGCTGCCCAATTCCACATGGATTTGTTTCTGTTGAAAATGATAAATTAAGTTTTTCGTAAACTGAACTTTCTATTATGCAATTACACTCTTTGGTGTCTAAAAAATACAAGATTAATCTTTGGATTTATTTCAAATGTACTTTTGAAAGTATATCTGCTTGCAGCCAAAATTCGGGAAAATCTGAGAAAAGAGTATGTAAGTGATACATTAAAGCAGAGGCTTTATGGACTGCAAACCATTTTTTACAATTTTATTATCCCTAACATGTTCTGCGTTTTCTTCCTGTTTTTATTTTTGAAAGGGGGGTTCATCTTTTCTGATATTTTGAAATAATGATATGAATCAAGATTTAGAATTCGTTTGCAGAGATGATTTTGTGACTGACTGGGCAGAATAAATTATGTAAAATAATTCTAAGGACATATTCCTTTCTTTTATCAATTGAAACAAAATCGTCCTGCAAACAAACTGCTTTCTTTAAATGTGTTAATAACATTAAAAATTAGCATAAATATTCTTCACACTCCTTTTCACGTCTTATAATAATCTAGAATTAATTACGTATATACATAATAATTATTATTCATGTTAGTTTCATAGATTGTATAAATATCAGAAAGTATTCATTGTTAATTGTTTTTGACAGATTTTATACAATGTATGTTTTCCTTCCGTTTTTTAGTGGATATTTTTTTAACTTAAGTCAGAAATATAAAATTAATGCTTCGATTGAAAATTTACTATTGGAATATTGATATAAAAGTTAATTTAGTCAACATAATTTTTGTCTTTATTTTAGTTGTTTAAGGAGGTTAACAAAAAAATCTTGAAAAAATTCTATCTGAAATGAAAATAATAATAATAAATCTGTAAAATATTCATAGGACAAGTGCGTTTTCTGCAGTAATTAATTACAGTACATGTATACTATATATCCTCCAAACCAAACTCGCTTCTTTAAATGTACAAATTAGCATACAATGTTCCCAGGCACTTGATGTACATCGATTCATCACGTTTTAGCAAGTTCTGACGTGAAAATAATTGTCTTTTTAAATATGCAAAATTCAATATGATACAGGTTAAATTGTTTTAAACAGAGTCGAAGAAATTGTCATTGTCTAATTATAAAAGTAACATATTTATTAATGAGGGCATTTTCCGTTGCATTTTTTAAAAGAATATTTCCAATCTAATAAAGGAATAAAAAAAGAAGGAAATTTAAATTCAAGTTTTAAATATTCAGACCTAAATGTATAGGTCTCTTGTATACTGGGCATTTAAGCTCATCAAATGTATATTTTTTTAAACAACGGACAAATGTGTTCTTTTAATTGTAATTTGAACTCTCAGATACAAACCACTAGTTTCTTTTTTAATGTTTAAGTATACATATAAAAGAATATCACTGAAATTCTTTTAATTGTATATTGAGATTTTTTTTATTTTCCTCGTTAATAGTGGATGAAATTTCTTTAAAAGCATTTACAACTGTCTTACTGTTGTAATACAAATGCGGCACTCTTTGTCATAAAATGCTCTCTAACACCCTAATTCCATCTACAAGTGGAATTTTCCCTTGCTTTATTAAATTCGTTTTCAATTCAAGCATGTATTTTTTTGTTAGAAAGAAATCATGATAGCCTTTGAAAATATCATAATGAAAATTAATGGTGATAATTGTAGTTTAAGTGTTGAAAACAGATTTTTAATGGCGAAGCACATGATGATACCATGCAGTTTTTCCAGACACTTGACCTCATCGACTCACATATTAGCTGGGCTAATACATATAATAAATTTATCAAAATTTTTCCTTTACAACAGTAAACAGACTGATATATCAAATATAATATTTTCTAAAAATGTATTTTGCATCAGAAACCGGGGAATGTAGAGCAGTGTATATATATTTCATGTGAAGCGTACATGTACATTACACATGTAAGCTACTTATCAAACACTAACATTTACAACAGTTATCGGGATGAAATATCAAACATGTCTCAGATACCTACCCTTACAGCAGTAGGCGGGCTGATTTGAAAACTCTTGTATGCACGTGTACCCTCTAGGACAGCCATGCAGGTGTTTATGGCACATAGTTCGTACCCCCTTATCCGCACCATGTAGTCCATATAAGCATTTTGGCTGGTATGAAGCAATTTGATGATGGCCTAAAACATTAAAGTATCAGACTTATACCCTAAAATATAGTGTGTTATTTCTTTTAATAATTTCTAAATAAAGATAAAAATCAGTTGATTTTAATTCTAGTCTTTTGATTTGATAATGTAAAAAGACTTTTTGTTTCAAAGGTTCATACGGAAACCCGTTCAGAAAAAGAAATATTTTTTATTGCGTTTAATCGCAATAATTATTGCGTATAAACGCAAAACATTGTGTTTAATCGCAATAATCATTGCGTTTAAACGCAATTATTTTTGGCATTGAAAGGCAATACTCTTTGCATTTTATCACAGTAATCCTTCCTTCTAAGGATTTTTTTTTTGCATTTAAACGCAATGATTTAGTGCTGTTGTTTGAAATCAGACATCGATTAGCCAAAGATTAAAATGAATTCTATGGTCCGATTTCTTAAAGAAGAACCATTTGGCTGGGTTTTTGTTTTTGGCAAAATGTTGCAGTTGTGAGATTTGAAGTTAAACAATGGCATCAGCAACAGCCAGAGTTTCTTTACGCTAATAAATCAAGCACTTTTAACGCAGCCATTAATCAATTCAATTGGTAGTACACATCGGTCAATCTGTTTTTATTGATTCAATTTTGATTTCACATGATTCCATCTTCTACAGTAAGTTCTTGTGTTCTCTTGTTTACTGTATGTGATCAAAGGAAAGGTTTTGAATATACATAATTACGTACATAATTATACATAAGTTTAAACATTTCATCAGTGGTTTCCCTAACTCCTTTATACATGATTAAACGTTGGGACCGCAACGTGAGGGGATAGTTTTTCAATCATTATTTCTTCTTCAGTATTTTTTTGCGAAAATCCTTAAATATTGTTTATTGCGTTTGTAAGCAACTGACAAAACTTTAAAAGCAATATAGATTGTATATATTGAATATCTATACATGCTAAAGCTTTGTTTCTTTCTTAGGTTGTCTTTGTTTTTACAGACCGACATTTCTTTCTTTTCTTTAAATTCATACCTTTGATTTAACTATCAAGAAAATGTTTGTTCAGAAGAATCTGATTCTATAAAGCTTAATAAAAGCAATTCTCTTCATATGTTACTGTGCAAAAAAGAAAGAAAAAAGCATCAGCGTGGGTCAATTGCACTTTTCAAAGATCAATAGAAATGATTGCTTTTAAATACAAGGATTATTGCTTTCAAATGCAAACAAAAAATAATGCGTTTAATGCAAAAAAAAATATTGCGTTTAATCGCAATATTATTGCGTTTAAACGCAAAAATTCTTGCGACTAAACGAATAAATATCTTTTCGATTAAACGCAATAATTATTGCATTTAATTGCAAAAGTATTGCGTTTAAACACAATATTATTGCAAGCAGCATTCAAACGCAAAAAAAATTGCAATTAAACGCAAAATTATAATTGCTTTTAAACTCAAAAAGCATTGCAATTATTCGCAATCTTTTGCAATTAAACTGAAACATCTATACGTTTGAATGCAATGATTATTGCAATTAATCGCATTGCTTTGCGTTTAAACGCAATAATTTTTTTCATTAAACGCAATGTTTTGCTTTTTAACGCAACATCTATTGCTATTAAACTCAATAAAAATATCCATGTGTGGTTGTGGTATAATTCTTCAAAGGAATGCAATGTTTTAACCCATTTCTGTAGACATACAATAGTTTATATTTCTAAAGGGCAAACTGTCATTTCAAAATATTCTTACCTGTTATCTTGTTTTTAAAGCCTTTGGTCCACGCCACCAGAAGAAAAATCAGAACGGACAGAAACATCTAAAATTGTCAATTCTTATCTTAATTTATCTGCAGTTTGATCTTTCAAAAATAAACTTTTTTTTAAATCTAAAGAAATAATCGATAATAAAAATATAAGAATTAGGAAAAAGAAAAGAATGGTAACCTTATATTTTTATGCATCGATTTTGTAGAATGCATTTTGCTTGCCAAATACACTGACGTTTGAAGCAGTTAAAAAAGCATTAGTGAGTTTGAAAAGTTTTTCATAAGATGTAATGATAGAATTTATCAAAAGTAAATTTCTTTTTATAACAAAATTCAACAAAATAAGAACTAAATATCAAAAAATGCACACATATTTTTTTTAAATATTGCGAAATACTGTTTTTTCTTCTTCATTTTTTAATCATATACGACCATTAATGCTGCTTTAACGGTTCCAAACATCCGTTAAACCGTTCTCCCTTATAAAAGAGAGTAAAAACTTATGATTCTGATCATATAACTGGAAATTGCTGAACGAAACTCTTTTTGAAGTAACGCAAAGAAGAGATATTAAAAAAAAACCGCATTGTAAATAACTACTTCGTATTTATTAATTTTATAATTGCGATCCTTTAATGACCATTAACATACACTTATATTATATTTTTTCTTGTAAGAAACATTAATTTTATCTTCTCTGTTCTGAGGTAGTGTTGGTCATTTACAGAAGGCTGTTACATAAGTATATGAACCTTTGAAAATTATTCAGCATTTGAAGCCTGTTAGAGATCTAACATAAATTTAATAAAAACTAAAGTTTTCATCGAAATGTACAAGACATAATTGAACCTAAATAGTTGCATAAGATGATTAAAAATACAGATGAACTTTGGTATTTCGAATACCATTGATATGTCAAAGTGATTATGAAGTCCTAAACGTTTATTCCATAAGTTTTTTTTTTACCCTGGGTATCTGAAATCCTCGGATATCTTGAATAGATCTTTTTGTAGTCAATATTCCTTATCGATGTAGAAAAATACTATTTTACGCGCATGTTGTTTATATGTCAGCCTGTTGATTCGATAGTTTGATCTACTATTTCTTATTTCCTACGGATCTATCTTGAGGAGAATCCTTCTCCTCCATACACCTGTTCTATGCATAATGTCTTTGAGCGTCTATGATTGCTTTGAATTTAATTTATAATGATCAATAGTAGAAATATTTTGATTCGTTTTAACTCTAAAATTCACTTCAGTGGTTTAAATTTTCACAGAAACAAGAGTTGTTTGTGAAACACTATGCGCGCGGAGGCAACAAAGTGTGAAAACATATTTTTAGCATCAAAGTAAAAGTCAAGGTCACAAGATCACTGACCTTGATGATTGGAAGAACTTAAATAGTGGAGTGTGCATTTCAAATATGAAGTCTCTATCTCCTACGGTTCAAAGGTTATTGCGAAAGTTCTAAAAAGTTTTTTTTTAGATTATAGGTCACACTCAAGGTCACAAAGTATTTGACCTTGGTGTCATATGAAGGAGCTTAATTAGTGAAATTAGCATACGTTATATCGAGTTTCTATCTCCTAGCTACGGTACGGTTGAAAAGTTGTGGTTAAGGATCCAAAAGGCTATTTTTAGAATATTTGTAACAGTCAAGATCACAAGGTTATTAACCTTGAGGTTTTGTGAAAGAACTTCATTAGTTGACTATGCACATTAAATATGAAGTCTTTATCCCTCAAGGTTCAAAAGTTATGGCGAAGGTTAAAATTGACAGACAAACAGACAAACAAATGAATAGAAGGACAGGAGAAGAACTATATACGCCCCGGATCTATCGATCCAGGCGCAAAAAAGCTTATATATGAGAAGAAAACTTTTATATATATGCAAAGGTGTAATAATATTTTAACATACCGTTGAAAGATCCATTTCGCTGGCTAGCTGAAAATATAATTTATGCATTAAATAATTTCCCTTTTGTATGTTTTTTTGTGAACCAAAAAAAAAAGATTAAATAGAACCAAAAAATACCAAAATATAGTATGTTCTATGAGTCTGAACTTTGTCATGAGTAATCTTTAGACTACAACCTGAATACAATAACTCATAATCTAGGTGCATATAAAGTGGAACTTAAAAAAGCATCATTCATTTTAACTGTGTTCATCGAGTCAAATTACATATCCTTTTATTGGAATTTGTTTGAATAGTTAAGAAAATAGTCACAAACATATTAATAAAAGCTTTTGATCATATATTTGGTGAGTGAAAATGAACTAAAACGATGATTCCCTCAACATTGAATGAACGTTTGAAAAAAAAACCTAGTCGGTGAATATTCCATTGTATTTTTGAACAATAAAAAATAAAAAACAGGAATGGTGATTTATTTTCAGTAATCTGTTCCCATAGTCACTGTAGGAAAGCGGCTGACCGTAGTATATACTACGGTCATCAAAACATGTCGGCCGAGCCGATCGATTCGAATTTTTCGACGGCGATTACAAACATTATCCAGTGAAAATGAGTAATTTAAGATATTGATGAAGCGAACATCGATGTTATCTCCACGCCAGTATAGTTGTTGTTAACCCAAACAAGCGAAAATGAAAGAAAAACGCCTTTGAAATTTTGCAGTATGATGACCGTAACAAACACATTCCAGTGAAAAGATGATGATCGTAATATAATTATACAGATGACCGTAATATAATATTTTTACAAAGAAGGATAAGGAGATAACGAACAGTATTCAATATAAAAGTCCATAAAACAATACAAAATAGGAGCAGACTCATGATCATATTAGATGTATTAATTTTTTTTAAAAACAAATTCATGTTTGTAACCGCACGATCAGCAACATGGGAAACCTTTTCTTTTTTAAAATGATCATTGAAAAAGCGACCCCCTCCTCCATAAATTTTAGAAGCAATGTATGATATATTATAACACACAAATAAGGCAGTCAATAGAAAATAGAAATTAAAATGAACTACTATAGATCACTAAATTTTCGCGACACCTTATTTTCGCGAGATAGTCGTTGACTCTTGATTAGCGAGACAGAATTTTCACAAATTGGGCTATTGCTCTATATCATCTTAAGGAATGCTAGAATTACATATTCGCGAGCACACTGTCTCGCGTAATTACGCGAAAATAAAGTTATCGCGAATAAAAAGTGATTTACAGTACTAGTATATTACCGGTGTTGTAGAGTAGGATTTCCTCCATAGCCTGTTTTCCCCCCGGAAATCGTACTCTAGAGTAGGATTTTCCTCCGAGGGGAAATATCACACCAGAGCCAAACTTCCCCCTCTTTCTTTCTCAGAGTAGGACCCCCCAACCCCCCCTCGTTATAGAGTCAATACAAACCACAGCCGCAATATTTTTGTGAAAAAAAGATAAACGACAAACTGATTTTTAAAAGGTAAATGAGTGGGATTTTTTTTTTACTTATGTTGTAAGGCAAATCATGGAATCACAACCAAAATATCCAGCTTTCAAATGAAATGTAAATATTCTCAAAATATGATGAAAAAAACAAAAATGGATGTCTAGATTGTTATATATTTTTGGACCTATTTTGGTTGTAAATGATTACAATAATCTTCTTAAAATATTAAAAAAATGTTAACTTACTATGATGTTCAAATTTCCACCTTTCTGTAACCATACTTATTAATCTATACAATTTTTCTTGTCATATTAAATCTCCTTAAATCCCATCTTCGCTAGCCAAGGGTTTCCGATCCGAAATCTACTCTACAACCCAAGGGTTGTAGAGTAGATTTCGGATCGGAAACCCTTGGCTAGCGAAGATGCTTAAATCCTTTCTCAATAAACTTTTAATGAAAATTTAACTTTCATTTTACTTATCAAAATAGGACTTGAATTGTAATTTTCAAGTTTATTTGTATCATCTGTCCTTAAATTATATTACATTGACCCTGGGGGAAATCGCACTCTATAACTACTATACAGAGTAGGACCCCCCCCCCCCCCAGGAAAATTGACTCTACTGTGAGATTTCCGTATGGGAAATCCTACTCTAGAGCCAGTTTTCCTGGGGGGAAATCCTTCTCTACAGCCAGTTTTCCGGGGGAGGGGGGGGGGGGAGTCTACTTTAGAGCCAGTTTTCCGGGGAAAAAATTTTAGGGGGATATCCTACTCTAAAAGACCGGTAATCAAGTTGATACTTTGGAAAACAAACTAAATGGCTCGCCAAAATCTTTTTTGAAAGAGGATGGTGGTTAAAGACAACGACAAATTGGCTTTTAAAGTTTGACGAGCAAAAAAGAAAAAAATTGTCCAAACTCTAAATTCCTGTATCGTGAATGTGGACTTATGGGTGTGTATGTATGTGCGTGCATTTGGGAGGGAAGGGTGAGTTAAGTTTTAACTTCTTTCACAATCAAAGGATGACTGTACATAATGTTTTGAGTCTTTTTGGTCGCTACTGTCCTCTTACATCTTAGCCTCTTTTCACTTTTTACATTAACTACAGCGGTCTGTCGATTAGACACCCAATTTTAATGTTAAAAATAATTTTAAACTGTAACTTGGACCATGTTTTTTGTCCTTACGGTTTTCCAAATACAGGTAATTTACAGTTATCTGCCTTGATTGAATATTATAATTATGTTATTATATATATTGAGAGGCACACGGAGTTCGTTGGATGACTCGTACCTCGCACATAACATCTGAATGGAGCGAAGCGGAATCAGCCGAGGATTGCCGATTGCATGAGAGGTGGAGCTAATATCGTAAGAATGGATGTAAAATTAGACTGGATGAATAACAATGACGTACTCAGTATTAAAAAAGTACGAGATCTCTATTTTCCATCTTCCTTTTTATTCTGTATAGCACAATTATTTACATAATGATTATTAACTAAGACTTAAAACGTATGAGCCCATCCATGTACTTAGTAAGTAAAGAATATTTTAAACTGTTGGATGACTTTTTAACGTGTTCGGGCACAGTTAGTACAAACCATGCTACATGTAAGTCACAAATTAGTATTCACAAATTTACCACTGGAACTTGGGGTGACCCCCCTTTCCAATTTTTTAAATCTGGAATCAGTTCACCTTTTACTTACTTTCGTATTCTAATATGCACTATATATTATCGATAATGTAACCCTTTCGTCTCTATAAACCGTTTTTTAAATAAATCGTTCTCGACTGATGCATAAAAGGAGAACATCAGTCGAAAAACGATAGATTTTGAAACAGCTTATAAAAACCAAAGTTTCTATACTTACAGCATTATCAATAACATATAGTGCATATAAGAATACAAAAATAGAAAAACAAAACTTGATCCTAGATTTAAAAAAAAAAAAAATGGAAGGGAGGTCCAAACCCCAATAAAAAGCCCGTGAAAATTACTAGTACCTAAGGAAATATATCACGTGGTGAATTACATGTATAAATTATTCAACGTGTCGAAAACTTTGGTTTACATCAGAAAGAGCGAGTGTAAGAAAAAGCAGTTTTTTTCTTTTTAACGAGGCTGGAGGGTGGCAGCCATTTTTAGACTATTTCAATCTCCTTTAAAAGGAGAGCTCCATAGAAGATATTCAAAAATGATCAAATTTTAAAACTAAAATCTTTGAATTTTTTCTTTGTCAAATGATAGTTGACAGCTTAAAAGATACCGTATCTAAAAAAAATAAGTTAAATCTGGTGGTTAATTTGGGATTAATTTGTTGACCCACCAGCCTCCTTAAACCACGAGCGCATGATTGTCTATTAACACAACATTATATAAATATAATTGCATGTAGTTGAGTGTAACATTGAAAATTTTCACCCCAAGAAAACCATTGTCAACCGAGTCGCAGCCGAGGTTGGCAATGGTTTTCGAGGGGTGAAAATTTTCAATGTTACATTCAACTACATGCAATATTTATTATATTATACTGATTTTTTTAAATACAAATACATATAACAGTGAACCGTGCGCGCATAAATTCTGCGCAGTCGCTATTTTTTGGAATACCACCCGTCGTCAAGCACTGTGTTTTTAACAAATGAAATGTTTCTCGACCAATTAGATTCAACTAAATTACATGAGAGTATCATAGTACTAAATAAATGCAAATATACAACTTCTGTGAAAAAAAGCTATAACACAAAAGACAAACATGCGCTGACTGTGTATAAAGTCAGTAAAAAAGAACTTCCAGGCGTCCTCGTTATCGCACGGAGATTGAAGAAATTGTGATGGCACCTGCCTTAGAAAAGAGATATCTACATCGCAAATACATACTTTTGTTAATTTTTAATAAGTAAAGTTGTAGACTAGATGATGATCCTGCCTGCAATTAAAAGAAAAATGTCTGTTTTGAAAGATTATTTTGACGTAAATTTCGCATTTCCTTAAGTGCAGTCATCCCTTATTCTCAAAGCACCAGATTATTCCGATTTTGCTATGTTGCAACAAAAAAGGGGGAGTTGACAACCTTTCAATAAACATTTCAACAATTAAAAGTTTTGTTTCAGAATTAAGGTTGGCAAATGGTTAGAAATATTTTGTTTGTTTGAAAATTATATTTATGTTTTTGTCCAAAGAACTCCATACATGTATATCTGCTTCTATAACAGGAAAGAAAACAAATTAAATTCGGAATATTACGGTCATCCCAGTTCATATTAAAAAAATCATATCACGGTCATCTTAATATTTTGTTACGGTCATCATTCTCAAAAACTTTGAGGTCGTACTACAGCTTTATTTCCATAAGTTCAAGTAAGTTTTAATAATCAATAGCAAGTTTTCATTAGCTTACATTCAATTTTCATTGGAATTTACACATATATGTTAACAGATGTTTTAAATCTTGAATGAAAAATTTCAATCGATCGGCTCGGCCGACATGTTTTGATGACCGTAATATATACTACGGTCAGCCGCTTTCCTACAGTGCATAGTAAAGGGAATGGTGTTTTAAAATCCTAATCGACTTTACCTCTGTAGTTTCTAAAAACAAAGATGCAAACGTTCATCAATGCGCTGTATAGTTTAAAGCATTTTGACTATATCGAAAACTTGTCTTCTTAAGTTCTTGCTTAAGTTGCTAGAGTCACGTGGTTACATGTAACAAGAATAGGTAGAATGTATTTTTGGTGAAGATTTTTTTTGTATATTTTCACTTTTCTTTTTAAAGTCGGTTAAAGAGCTCATCTCAGCTCATGTTATTTCTGTTGTTTTGTATATATGTGCCGACTATGAATAAAATTTACTTGACTTTACTTGACTTCTAAGCATGTTTTTCTTCTAATAGAAATGTCGCTGTATTGATTTTACACTTTATATTTAACAATACTTTTTATATCCCTGAATCGTCATCTTATTTGTCAAAAGGTTGTTTTAATCCTTTAATACATCGATGTAGGACATGCGCTTATGTATCGAGTGCGTAACCCCCATATGCAGGTTATAATGGTATACTGTGAAATAAACAAGGGGATTGGTGATAGAAGTTGAAATCGTCACGTTTTTCTTCCTGTTTCGTTGTCAGTTTGCTATTAAGAACTTTCTCTGGTAAAATATCCAAATATTAAAGAGATGCCTTAGACTCTACGGTGTATGATTTTGAGTTAAATGTGACCTATCCAATCAGGGCAGGCATGAAAATTAGCATGGAAAATTAGCATAGAAAATTAGCATGGAAAATTAGCATGGAAAGAAAGTAGTCGACATATATAAGTTAGGTGACAAATGACTTCTTTTTCTAGTAAAATGCCGGTATCCAGATTTGGAAGAGATTTGTCAGATTTTGTGAAATCTTTTATTTTTGAGCTCAACGAAACAATTATATAAATTAACATTGGAATGAAACTGAAAATTGTTCATTGATAAAACATCATTGATATATCTAAATGAAGGCAATTACAGGAACCCTATTATCATACATGTACGGTTTCGAATAAATTCTGCTTCATGCCGATACAAAAATTGGTCTGATTTCAACAGGGAATGGAAAATTTATATATATTTTTTTCAACTTTGGAGGGTTTTTGTGTACAACTGCAGTGTTTTGCAACGCCACAAATTTTCATTTGATCGATTACAAGGTTTGTAAATTTAGTTCTTTTTAATTGAGAAAGCACCGTTGTGTCTGATGTAAAAAAGCCTATATTTACCTGATCAATATCTAAAACGAGGTAAATTATTGACAAAGAAGTTGATGAAACATGAATATCAGCAGTCTCGTTAAAAATCATCATTTCGCAAGTTGTGTGGTCGATACAATGACATTGTCAGCAAGTACAAATTTTCATTGAGTCAAATGCTGACTGACGTTTTCATACTTATTGTAAGTTCATATTAAAGCACTGAATTGACGATGGGTTTTTGAATTATTTCCCTATCATGACAAGGAGCACACAGCGCGTTTGACTGGTCGGCAGGGAATGCTCACTTCTTCATGGCACCTGATCCCATCTCTGATTTTTTGGAGGTCCGTGTCTTCTCTGCTGCTTTTTTGTATTGTTTTATGGACTTTATATATCATGGACTTCATATATCATGGAGAATTGCTTTATGAAGTCTATGAAACTCTGTGATTTCTTCTTTTCTTAAAGTTGCTTTAAATTCTTCAATATCCACATTTGACGAACACCTCTTTTCAAATATGTTGTTTTTCAGTGCTGTCGAATTTTTTTCCTACGCTGCAGTTAATATATTTGTTAGGAATAAAGAAAGAAACTTGGTAGAACATTAACTGTATATCAGTTTGTATTGATGTTTGTGGAATTTAGGAATCAAGCTTTAAGTATAGGCATGATAATTTAAATTCACTTTGAGTGTTGGAAATAATATAAATACACTGTAGTTAAAACTGTAGCATGATCTTAATGACTTTCTTAATCAGAATGAGAACTATTAATTTGAAAGTTGTAGAAATAAATAGATAAGTTCCTCTTCAATGTAATTATGATAATGAGCCTTACAAACATAAGCTTTTACCTGTTATGTAATTCAAATTCTCAGAAACACAACTGACACTCTTATACTAAATGATATCGTGAGGTTATAATGAGGATAAAAATCAAATTAAGAAGAAATGTCCTAAATAATTTAAACAGCGATACAATTCTTCAACTGAATAACGTAGCATTTTTTTATACCAGAATCCAAACAATAAAACGGAAATCATTAGATACTGGCACTTCCTTAAAGATGACAAAAATTGCAGTGCGATTTCCTTTGAATTACCTATTGTATCATATAAATGCAAGAAAAATCTGGGTGATATGCTAATCTTCTCATTAATTATTTAATATGAGCAAGAGATATGCAGATAAGTTCCTGATGGTGACAGATGCGATGGTGATTAATAAACCGTCAAAAATCAAAAACCTCGTGTCACACCGATGAAGCACTACATTTTAAATAATTGTCTAGTATAATGTGAATAGATGAACTTGGCTGATGGAAGTCACTTTCGTTAAAAATAGTTTAACTTTTAAAAATACGCACAGCTTGTCTTGTAGATTATCATTGGTATTAAAAGGCGATTTTGAGACCTTTTCAGTAACTCTAATTTCACTGATCAATTATATTATTCAGTTATTCAGAAGTAAAATTCATTCTTATTTCATTTCATTTCATTCAAGAAATAATTGTTGAGTCAGAAATCGTCGGCTTCATAAAATCTGTAAAGGTAACGTAATTACATTCGATTGCATTTATCAAATGCTCTGAAAGGAACTAAAAATTTGATACAGAAATTTTCTCCATGTCTTTTGGCTCTTTTGAAAAAAAAACATTCCATGCATTGTTTTTCGAAGAGTTCAAAAGTGAAAATGAATAAGTGTAATTTCAAATGACGATTGTGTTAAAATCCATACATTTCACAAATAATATTATGAAATACCTAATCAATCTTTTTTAATACCTTGTTTAAGCTAAAGAGCTAATTAAATCAGTTTAAGATTATCTTAATCAAGATACCAAGCTTATGAAAAGTAAATAGCTTAATCAAAAGATTCTTTATGTTCTGTTGTACTCTCAGCATTCGTAAGATATTTATTTAAATTTTAGTTGGAAGGAAAAACTAAAATGGCAAACAATTGGTCTTAAGATTGATCCACTGACTTACATGTTGGTGTCAGAGGGAATCTGTGAAGGAACTTAGTCTATTGAGTTGACATTGAAAAGTTACTTTCAGAAACATTTTCAATGACTTTTCAAACATTACCTTACAATGACCATTCAGTCATGATTAGCGCTAGGTTACCTTTCAGAGACATTTTAGCTATCTTTTAGCGATCAGATAGTCATCTTTGTTCACTTTAGTGTCAACACTTACAAATTTTGAGGTCCTATAACCGTCTTTTATATGTATAAATACTAACTTATCTCTCAGTAATTATTTAGGCAGCTCTCAGGGACATTTCATTTATATTTCAGTGTTCTTAAAGTGTTAGCAATTTAATGAATTCATACAAAAAGGTTTGTTAATGCGAATAGCGTTAAGCCCTTGGTCTGGCCTCTTTGATAGTGTATCTATCTTAAGCGTCTTTAGGGATTTTTTTCGTGAAAGTTTTCGATTACTATATAGACAGTGAAAATACTAAACGAAACCCTAACAAAAATGTGTCAAAACTCGACAGAAAAAGCGACGTCAGCCGTCCAAAACCAAACGGGAGAGCGTCCGATCAAAAAATTATGTTTTAATACGGTTGAAACGACGTCAGAGCCAAATATTTGTTCGAACAACAAAAAATTATTTGAATATATTTTGTTTATTGATTTGAGATTGGTATATACGATTTTTCAACGGTGCGTACAATTCGAAGACACTACAAGGATTTGAAAACATATATTGTTTGATAAAAATGGATATATCTACTCATGACATTGTTATAAATCTAGCGCAGCATCGGACTATTGTTTATATGATGACGCTCGTAAAATACTGTGTATATCCATGAACATGCATAAAAAACTTCAAAATCCAAATGTTTGACGATATAATGAAATTAGCTTAACCTCAGACTGATCCGTGCGCACTCTCCGCGGCCTTTAAAGACCCCGACTTTTTTTTTTTACAAAAATACAAAGTTCCATTAATAAAAATGAATTTTTTTTTTCATCTGAAATATTTTGTGATACATAAGATATATATAGAACCATTTATTTTAACAAAAACGCGATTGTCCACGAACTTTTTGGACCACCCTCGTATATATATTTTTTTTGGTCTGAACATAATGAAAGAATTTTCCGTCAAAGTTTGATTTTGAGAGATATTAAATGTATCATTTAAAGTCATTATTTTTTTTCTTTTTTTCCATTTTTTTTTATTAGAAAGTAATTTTCAGCTTACTCAAATAACTTTTGGTCATAAGCATTTTCTTTTTTCAAAATTTAATTTAAAAAAAAAAAACCATGCTGGCAGGGCTGCAAGGTACGTAGCTGCAGAACTGTAACGTTATGGTTTTATATATTATTCTGTGAACATAAGGCTACAGATCCCGTAATACAAAAAAGTGCATTTTACGGCGCAAAATTTTTGCGCAATATTTGGGAGAATTTCACCATTTTCCAACCTTAATAAATCATCTACTTTTCCCTCCATAATTCTAGACACATTTTAAAAAAAGATCTATATATTTTATACGAACCCTTAATAAACGTCTCCACAAGCGATAAGCTCGGTTGAATTAAAATTTTCTGCAATTTCTCACATAATTCAAATCAAGTCAGTTCATCGCCTATAGAGGCAACTATAAAGGGTTAAGATGTGGATAATATATACAAAATGGTTTAAGAATGTATCTGAAATTAAGAGAAAGGTAAATGATTCACCAACGATGAAAAGTGAAGTAATTCTCCCTAACAGAGCGCAAAAATATTGCGCCGTAAATTGCACATTTTTTGCATTTGGGGATCTGTAGCGTTATGGTCAAAGACTAGTATATAATAAAACCATAACATTATATTTCTGCAGCTACAAGGTACGCTGATTTTTATACGATTTTTTTTAGGGTGGACATAAAATGCACAGTGTGTGGCCATAATTGAGTCATAATTGCACTTTTACGCTATAGATTTCATTGAAAAACCATTTATTATAAAAAAAAAGTTGTTGTGAAGTCAATTTTAGCTCAATTTTCATGATTTTTTTTCAGTGAATTATGCAGAATTATTCAATTGTTTTGTCTTAAATTAATAAACAAAATGATACTCAAATCATTATGAATAAATTATAAACTTTTCAAGACAAACATTTTTGACCTCAAATAACTATGATTTCTTAACAAATTGATGTCTTATTTTTTTTTTATTTTGAACTGGACCTGTGATTTCACTGTTATACCAAAAGATAAAATCATTTTGAAATAATGTGAAGATACTACAAAATATTCTATTATGCATTTAATGGCGTTATGGTAAAAAAACATAGCGACAATAAACACTGCAATAGTATTATAAAAAAATGCATTTTTCAATGAATTAAGAGGTAAAAATATAAATTATGACTCACTGATGGCCGTAACTGTACAACCAAACAAAAAAGCAGTACTTGCTATGATTCTCATTATTCTTTCTTTTTTTATTGGAAAAACAATTGCTTTTGATTGTATGTTTTTAAAAAGGTTTTGTTTCATTGCTTTTTCACATGTAGATCACATATTTGTCCATTTTAGATAATCATTCACTTTTCACACGTAGGTCGCTGTAAGAACTCTTCAGGATCTGCCGCTAGGTCCTCCGCAGTGTACGTACGAGTCGGTACACAGTCAACCTCCTTCATGTTTGAGAGCACCTTCAGGGGACCCTTTGGATCATTGTAATAAATTTGAACGCTGTCACGAATCCCAAAACTTGGATCTTTTGGGAAATAGTTGAAAGGCAGAAGGAAGAAGCTGACGTCACCGCCTACAGTTTGCAGAATGGGAAGCTCAGAGGTATGTGGTATGTGTTGGATACCTAAGGTTACCCAAGCAACCAGGTCCTATATAAGGAAAAAATTACATACACTATAAGATCAAAACAATATGGTTTGGAATGTACTTTAAATCAATTCTTATATCTTCTTATGAATTAATTAGAAAATACTTTATATTATATACTCAGTAAGTTACACGCGTAAATCAAAGGTTATGGTCGAGTTATGAGGAGATAATCCCGATACCGATGGTTTGATTCAATAGTGAGGCGTTGAAATTAATTATTCATTTAAGTCGAGACAAATCTCTCTCTCTCTCTCTCTCTCTCTCTCTCGGTTTTAGTGTGTCTAAAAGATATATGGGCGATTCCTTAATGCATAGAAAAACAAAACCATTTTGAATTAGATGAGGTAATTCGTTTCAACTTTAGAGGTTGCAAATTTAACGTTATTGCAAAATTGGTTCATCTCCAATGTAGTTTTCAAAATTGACCACTCTGTCTTCTCCGTCAAAAGAGGCATATTTAGAGCTGCTGAACTGTTCAGATTCTTTCCTCTTTGTGACTGCTAATTGATATCTCATCCATGATGCGCCTGGTTCGTTCCCTACGCCTTCTTTGAAGAGACTTTTTGACACTCCTCTTACAAGAAGACGATATGCTTTAGGATTCCCAAACTTATCCTTATTATCTTCGTTGTAGAACACATGATATTTGGGTTCGCTAAAATTATACCTGAAAGCGGCTTCCCTCTCCGTTGCGTAGTCGACTTTAACTATTTTAGTCTGAAACCATTTTTCGGGATATCTTCCTTTTAAGAATTGATTTGGAACACTTTCTTCTCGTATATCATAAGTGGAGTAACTATTTTTTGTGCCTCCGATGTCAAGATCAACCTTAAAGTTAAACATATGATGATGAAGCATGCCTGTAGCTTGATTATTTACCTGGAAGCCATATTTACAGCTCTCTTGGACGTAGGACGGCAAGTCAATGCCCGATGTTGTTACTTTAGTCTCCATTGCGCCATTGTTGTAAAACATAAAGTCGTAGATATAATCATAGTTAACAAGAGTAAAAATCATTCGGAGAACGAGTACAGTTTTAGGTGCACCTTCGTAATAGCCAGATGGAAAGTCGTCTGCTACATAATGTCTTCTCAGTGGTATTCCAGTATTGTGTTCGAACACGCATACAGAATTCTTTTTTATTACTGGCATATCTGACGTTTCCGATATAAATCTTGTATCGATAAAAGTTGCATGACTTGGACAGTCAACGTCTGGAACTAATGTCTGAATGTTGTTTCCAATCAAAACGACACTATCAAAGAAATTGGCAAATCTACCAATGGGTTCTGAAGATGAATAGAAAACGGTCATCTCTGACAGACCTAACTGATAAACGATCATTTCATTTTTAAATTTTATTTGATACAACTGGGGACCATGAGTGGGAGACACTCCAAACTGAAAGTCCCAATTCATGTAGTGAACTGACTGGCCCTTGATTGAGTAACGTTTTCCGTCCGGTTCTACTTGTGTTGGAGGTCTTTGTGGATGTGGCGGAAACACTTCAGATGGATGTGAATCCGAGGGGAAACTCACGTGCAGTTTTTTCACCATTCCTCTAAACCAAGCCTCCCTAAATGACTGAAGACAATCAAACAGTTGACCATTGTACCAGACGTCAGCAGTTTGTGGTGTCGCCGTACCATTAACAGTTACAAGAACAACAAAGTCAACAGGATTTAGGGTACTCGGGCGTCGTCTTTGAAGGAAAGGAAACCAAAAACCCCGGAAACCTTCATCTCGAACTCCGGAAGCTATTGCAGAGTAAGGAACCACTGTTTCAAATCCAAGACACCTGTCTCCACAGTTTACCAGTGACCCCTCAAAACTTTCAAACAAAATATCTCCAGCCAACCTATTTGTCTCCTCCACGAGAACTTCAATAGCTGCTGACGTTTCTGGATTTGTGAATGGCCTGAAGGAAAATGGAATATATGTCGGAATTCCACAAAAGCCTAGTAATGGAAATAGCTGTACACAGTACTCTGCAACAACAGGATTCTTTTTTCCTCCATGAAACACCGTGACCAGTGCGTCCCTTTTTAATTGGCTATTGGGATTACATTCAATCTCCTTCTTTTTTGGAAGAATTAATTCCATAGAGTAAATATAGTTTGAAGATAATGTTGCCTCACTCTGCAAGGTCAAATTTAGTTTTCTTTGGGAAAACATCAAGTTGAAAATTGCTTTAATTTCTTGAGTTGTGAGATCATGAAAGGGTGGAGGGTTTTCAGGTTCACAGAGATCAATCTTATCTTCAAATGGCTGCCTAGGGCATTTGGGACAACCATTTAGTTCAATTGCATCATTTGAAGAGACTGTGTGAAAAACATAAGTAAAAGTTTTGGACATTGAATTCAACATTTTTTTAACATAAATAACAGCAGAGCGAATATATATTTATTAAAACAATATAGAAAATACGTCCTTAAGGACAAATAATACAAACATTTTTTTCTTTGGATGAGACTGAATATTATGCCACAAGTTCGGAAAATGTATGTGTACATAAATTATGGAATTCAAAATTTACTGCAGCCACTAGGTATTGAGTTGATGGCGTATTCATTAATTGGCACTACACACTTCTGCACTTCATATTGTACCGTATAT